>NC_056062.1:65809046-66110951 GCF_016772045.2 Ovis aries | reverse complement strand
ACCAGCTGAGAGTGGACAGGAGGACCTGACCAATGGAAAAGAATATATAGAACCACACAGAACTTGGTAGGACAAGAAACTAGGGGGAAAAAGCAAGAGTAGTAATAGGACTGGACCTAGCTTTGGCAGGTAGGGCATCTGAAGCAGGGGTCCGATCCCCACAGTGGGCAATTGTCTGAGTCAGAGGAGAAGCATTTAAGGCTGAGAGTGAGACAGCTGATCTGTGGCAGTCTAAATGGAATGAGAATCAGACAATCCTTGCAACAACCATACATATGCCTGGCAGGAACGCAGGTCTCCTGGAAGGGACAGAGGCTGGGAGCTGGAGTTTAGGGATTTTGGAGCAGTTCCAGTGCGAGGGCTGCTGTTGACTGCGGAGAGTCAGATCAAGGGGATGTGAGGGAGGAGATTGTGGTGGGAAATCCCTGTGGAGGAAAGCCAGGCAGCCATGGAAGCAAGGCGATACTGCTGAGTCACACGTAGCGGATAGAGCCATCACCATAGCCTCTCTCTCTCCACATGCCAGTGATGGCAGCTGAACAATAGAGAGGCTGGCCCATCAGATGCCTGAGGCACTGAACCACAGAGTAGGACCCCACCCAGGGTGCCTCTTCAAGTGCCTGATGGGCTGATCTACAGAGTAGGACCCCAGTCCCAGTCAGGAGTGCCCCCTCTATATGCCTGATGCACCAAACAACAGAAAAGGACCCCAGGTAAAGGATCCTTTTAAATGCCTGAATGGTGGGTGCTACAGAGAAAGACTGGCCAAAGAGGCCTTCTGATCATCAGCTACAACAGGCTCAAAAAAAGACTCTGGTAGGGCCATAACTCCTGCTGTGGAGGCAGTTTGTGCCTCTGAACACTTGGCACTGCCAGGGTCCCTGCAAGCCAAGCAGTTGCACCACCTTCATGCTCAACTCTCACTGGGGCAGAGCTGCCACAGGCAAAAAAAAAAAAAAAAAAAAAAAAAAAATTCTTGTGTTTATGCATGCAGGGTTGCTTCGGTCTTGTCTGACTCTTTGTGACCCTGTAGACTGTGGCATATCAGGCTTATCTGTCAGAGAGGGGCTTCACCAGGCAAGAATACTGGAGCATATTGGGCAATTCTGGTTGCCATACCCTTCTAGAGCACTATATTTCCTGCTGCCCTAACCGTCAATCCCCCTGAGTACCCAGTGCTGCCAGAACCCCTGTGACCCAAGCAGCTGCATCACTTCCACACCTGGCCCTCACAGGGGCAAACCCAAGCCCTCCAGGGCAACCTCAGGAGCTAAACTCCAGTGGACAACCCACATGTAGAGGAGGAAATAATACCACAACTGAAACCCAGGGTCAGTGTGGCTAAGGAAGAAGACCCAAAACCTTCCCACCAGCAGTACAAGCAGGAGATTAAATCCGCAGGATCAACAAAGCAGACTCTGTGTCTATGGAATATATAAAAGGCCATTGAGAGCTCCCACAAAAGAAAACACACTAGCTCTGATAGCTGTGGACATTGGAGTCAAGAACACACAGGAGTAGAACCAGATTAGATTCTGAGCAGCCACCATAGAAGGTCCAGAGGTCAGTATAGTGTTGGAGGGCATCCTAGGGAGGTAAGATGGACTGTGATTCCCAGCACAAAAAAGGCCGCTGACAGCACTGATTCAAGAAAAACATTTATTATTCTTATTTTTTGACTTGTTCTGTAGATTCTTTTGGAGTTTTGTTACTTCTTTTTTCCTCCCACCCACCCCCCTCCATTGTAGTTGTCGATTTTATTGGCACTAAGAAATCCAATTAAGATTTTGAGCTTTTATTTTTCTTTATCCTCAGTCACATTCGTTGCTGTCATAAACATCTGTCTCTATGTTGGGCTTTTGCAGTTCTGTGGAGCGACCCCCCCCCCCCCCCCCCCCCGTTTTCTTCTTTTCTCTTTTTCTAATTTTAATCTTTTAAACCCATTATTTTTTCTACATTTATTCCTTTGTTTACTTTTCCTACTGTTCTTTTCACCTTGCAGTTAATCTTTACTGTGTATAAATCTTCTTTATCTACCTCCATTTAACTTTGAATATCTATTTTCATTATTTTCTTTCTCTCCTTTCCTCTCAACATATTTGTTAGTTTTATTTTCATTGCTTTATTCCCAAATTTGTACCTTGCTTTAGTTTCGTTTTCCAGTTTGTGCTTTAATTTAGTTTTGTTCTGGTAGATATAAATTTTGGTTTCCTTTGTTCACCAAGTCAACCTACTGTACTTAATTTTTGTTGGACTGTTTTGATTTTGCTTAGGGGTGTATATGTATATGTGTATATTCAGTCACACTTTCTATTGTTGTTATAAACCTCTGCCTCTACATTGGGCTTTTGCAGTTCTGTAGAGGTTCCCCCCCCCTTTTTTCTTTCTTCTTCCATTTTTTCTCTTTTCTATTTTTTATAATTTTAATTTTTAAAAACCTATTGTGTATTTCTACATTTATTCTTTTGTTTACTTTCCTACTGTTCTTTTCACCTTGCAGTTAATCTTTAATGTATATAAATCTTCTTCCTCTACCTCTATTTAACTTTGCATATCTATTCTTTCTTTCCTTTCCTCTCAACATATTTGTTAGTTTTGTTTTCATTGCATTATTCCCCATTTCATTGCTTTATGGCACTTTGCTTTAGTTTTGTTTACCAGTTTGTTCTTAAGTTCGTTTTGTTTGTAACTGATAAATATAATTTTTTATTTCCATTATTCACCAGGTCAATCTACTGAACTTTATTTTTGTTGGACTGTTTTCACTTTGCTCATGGGTGTACATGTATATGTGTATATTCCATTATTTTAATTATTATTTGCCTGATTTTGTAACTGCCATTTGTCTGGGGTTCATCTTTGGTTTTGCATTTTTGGTATTATGTATTACTCTCCCTTAATGCCATAACAAACCACTTGTAGAATCTTTGTTCTTGACTGGAAATCAAACCCTGAGCCTTTGGAGTGGAGGCACTGACTCCAAGACCCTAGACTACCAGAGAAATAACCTTAGGGGGTATCAAAGAGTGAGAACTCACACAAAGGAGATCAGTTGAATATAAGACCCAGCATCACCCAACCACCAGTAGCACACTGTGCAGGATGCCTCATCTAAACAACAAACAAAATAAAAATACAAACCAAATCATCAGCATACAGGATTAACACCTCCCTCAACCTTGCCCATCAGAGGATAAACAAACAACAAAAACTCAGCACAAATCTCATGGAACACTAAGCTCATACAAACCACTGTACCAACCTTAGGCAGGCAGAAACCCAAAGGAAGAAAAAATTCAAACTTCTTCAAGGAAAGAATTCAACTTTCCTTGAAGCCAGGGAAAAGGAGATCTCAAACACAATAACTTAAAAGAAGAAGAAAAAAATAAAACTGCAGAGAAATACTGCACAAATGAAGGAACAAACTAGAAACACAGAAGTCCAAATAAATGAAGAGCAAATAGGAAAATAACCTGGAAACGAATTTAGAGTAATGATCAGTTCAGTTGCTCAGTCGTGTCCGACTCTTTGCGACCCCAAGAATCGCAGCATGCCAGGCCTCCCTGTCCATCACCAGCTCCCGGAGTTCACTCAGACTCATGTCCATCGAGCCCATGATGCCATCCAGCCATCTCATCCTGGGTCGTCCCCTTCGTCTCCTGCCCCCAATCTCTCCCAGCATCAGAGTCTTTTCCAATGAGTCAACTCTTCGCATGAGGTGGCCAAAGTACTGGAGCTTCAGCTTTAGCATCATTCCTTTCAAAGAAATCCCAGGGCTGATCTCCTTCAGAATGGACTGGTTCGATCTCCTTGCAGTCCAAGAGACTCTCAAGAGTCTTCTCCAACACCACAGTTCAAACGCATCAATTCTTCGGTGCTCAACCTTCTTCACAGTCCAACTCTCACATCCATACATGACCACAGAAAAAACATAGCCTTGACTAGGCAGACCTTAGTTGGCAAAGTAATGTTTCTGCTTTTGAATATACTATCTAGGTTGGTCATAACTTTTCTTCCAAGGAGTAAGCGTCTTTTAACTTCATGGCTGCAGTCACCATCTGCAGTGGTTCTGGAGCCCCAAAAAATAAAGTCTGACACTGTTTCTACTGTTTCCCCATCTATTTCCCATGAAGTGATGGAACCAGATGCCATGATCTTCATTTTCTGAATGTTGAGCTTTAAGCCAACTTTTTCACTCTCCTCCTTTACTTTCATCAAGAGGCTTTTAGCTCCTCTTCACTTTCTGCCATAAGGGTGGTGTCATCTGCATATCTGAGGTTATTGATATTTCTCCTGGAAATCTTGATTCCAGCTTGTGTTTCTTCCAGTCCAGCGTTTCTCATGATGTACTCTGCATACAAGTTAAATAAGCAGGATGACAATATACAGCCTTGACATACTCCTTTTCCTGTTTGGAACCAGTCTGTCGTTCCTTGTCCAGTTCTAACTGTTGCTTCCTGACCTGCATGTAGGTTTCTCAAGAGGCAGGTCAGGTGGTCTGGTATTCCCATCTCTTTCAGAATTTTCCAGTTTATTGTGATCCACACAGTCAAAGACTTTGGCATAGTCAATAAAGCAGAAATAGATGTTTTCTGGAACTCTCTTGCTTTTTCCATGATCCAGCAGATGTTGGCAATTTGATGTCTGGTTCCTCTGCCTTTTCTAAAACCAGGTTGAACACCAAGGAGTTCATAGTTCACGTATTGCTGAAGTCTGGCTTGGAGAATTTTGAGCGTTACTTTACTAGCATGTGAGATGAATGCAATTGTGCGGTAGTTTGAGCATTCTTTGGCATTGCCTTTCTTTGGGATTGGAATGAAAACCAACCTTTTTCCAGTCCTGTGGCCACTGCTGAGTTTTCCAAAGTTGCTGGCATATTGAGTGCAGCACTTTCACAGCATCATCTTTCAGGATTTGAAACAGCTCAGCTGGAATTCCATCACCTTCACTAGCTTTGTTCGTAGTGATGCTTTCTAAGGCCGACTTGACTTCACATTCCAAGATGTCTGGCTCTAGATTAGTGATCACATCATCATGATTATCTGGGTCATGAAGATCTTTTTTGTACAATTCTTCCATGTATTCTTGCCACCTCTTCTTAATATCTTCTGTTTCTGTTAGGTCAAGACCATTTCTGTCCTTGATCGAGCCCATCTTTGCATGAAATGTTCCCTTGGTATCTCTAATTTTCTTGAAGAGATCTCTAGTCTTTCTCATTCTGTTCTTTTCCTCTATTTGTTTGCACTGATCACTGAAGAAGGCTTTCTTATCTCTTCTTGCTATTCTTTGGAACTCTGCATTCAGATGCTTATATCTTTCCTTTTCTCCTTTGCTTTTTGCCTCTCTTCTTTTCACAGCTGTTTGTAAGGCCTCCCAGACAGCCATTTTGCTTTTTTGCAAATATAAATAAATATAATAAAATATAAATATAAATAAATACATAGAAAAATGGTGGAAATAACTTCTGAAGAGCAGAATGAAGTAAAAAGAATGGAGAAACCTGAGGAAAGTCTCAGAGACCTCTAGAACCATATCAAACACACTAACATTCAAATTACAGGTGTCCCAGTCCCTTGGACTGCAAGGAGATCCAGCCAGTCCATTCTGAAGGAGGTCAGTCCTGGGATTTCTTTGGAAGGAATGATGCTGAAGCTGAAACTCCAGTACTTTGGCCGCCTCATGTGAAGAGTTGACTCACTGGAAAAGACTCTGATGCTGGGAGGGATTGGGGGCAGGAGGAGAAGGGGACGACAGAGGATGAGATGGCTGGATGGCATCACGGACTCGATGGACGTGAGTCTGAGTGAACTCCGGGAGATGGTGATGGACAGGGAGGCCTGGCGTGCTTCAATTCATGGGGTCGCAAAGAGTCAGACACGACTGAGTGACTGAACTCAACTGAACTGAACAGAAGATGAAGAGAAAAAGAAAGGGTATGAGAAAATGTTTGAAAAGATTATAGATAAAATTTCCCCAACATGGAAAAGGAAATAGCCAATCAAGTCCAAGAGGCACAAAGAGTCCCATACAGGATAAACCCAAGGAGAAACATGCCAATTAATTAACTAACTAATAACTAATTAACTATACTAATTAAACTAACAAAAATTAAACACAAAGAAAAATTAAATACATCAAGGGAAAAGCAGCAAGTAGCATACAAGGCAAACCCCATATGCTTAACAGCTGATCTTTCAGCAGAAACACTGCAGGCCAAAAGGGAATGGCAGTATATATTTAAAGCACTGAAAGGGAAAAATCTACAGCCAAGATTACTATACCCAGCAAGGATCTCATTCAAAATTGTTGGAAAAATAAAAAGCTTTTCAGATCAGCAAAAGTTAAGAGAACTCAGTACCACCAAACCACCTCTATAACAAATGTTAAATAGACATATATAGTCAAGAAATACAACAGAAGAGAAAAGATCTACAAAATCAACCCCAAACAATTAGAACATGGCAAAAAGAACATATATATCAATAATTAATTTAAATATAAATGGATTAAATATTCCAACCAAAAGATACAGACTGGCTGAATGGATACAAAACAAGACCCATATATATACTGTATATAAGAAACCCACTTGAGACATCAAGTCACATATAGACTGAAAGTGAGAGGATGGAAAAATATATTCCATGCAATTTAGAAGCAAAAGAAAGCTGGAGCAGCAATTCACATCCGACAAAATATACCTTAAAATAAAGATTCCAAGAGATAAGGATAGACACTCCATAATGATCAAGGGATCAATCCAAGGGGAAGACATAACAATTGTAAATATCTATGCACCCAACATAGGAACACCTCAATACATAAGACAAACACTAACACAATCATAGTAGGAGAAATTGATGCTGGGAGGGATTGGGGGTAGGAGGAGAAGGGGACAACAGAGGATGAGATGGCTGGATGGTATCACTGACTCGATGGACGTGAGTCTGAGGAACTCCGGGAGTTGGTGATGGACAGGGAGGCCTGGCATGCTGCAATTCATGGGGTCGCAAAGAGTCAGACACAATTGGAGAAACTGACAGTAACACAATTATAGTAGGAGACTTTAACACCCCACTCACACCAATGGACAGATCATCAAAACAAAAAATCTAAAAGGAAACACAAGTCTTAAATGATACATTAGATGAGATGGATCTCATTGATATCTTCAGGACATTCCATCCAAAGGCAGAAGAATATACCTTCTATACATTCTCCAAGATAGACCACATCTTAGGTCACAAATCAAACCTCAGTAAAATTAAGAAAACTGAAATTGTATCAAGTATGAGATACAATGATATGAGACTAGATATAAATAACAAGAAAAAGCTATAAGAAATACAAACACATGGAGATTAACCAACATGTTTCTAAATAACCAACAGGTTACTGATGAAACCAAAAGGAAAATCAAAAAACGTCTAGAATAAAATGACAATGAAAACACAACTCAAAACCTATGAGATGCAGCAAAAGCAGTTCTAAGAAGGAAGTTTATAGCAATACAATCCTACCTTAAGAAATAAGAAAAACATCATATAGGCAACCTAACTTTATACCTAAGGCAACTGGAAAAAGAAGAAGAAAAAACCCGAAAATTAGTAGCAGGAAAGAAATCATAAAGGTCCAAGCAGAAATAAATGAAAAAGAAATGAAAGAAACAATGGTAACAATTAATAAAACTAAAAGCTGGTTCTTTGAGAGGATAAACAAAATTGACAAACCCTTAGCCAGACTCATCAAGAAAGAATGAGAGAAGAATCAAATCAACAAAATTAGAAATGAAAAAGGAGAAGTTACAGCAATCAATGCAGAAATACAAAGGATTATAAAAGGCTATTATGAACAACCATGTGGCAATAAAATAGATAATCTGGAAGAAATGGACAGATTCTTAGAAAAGTTCAATCTTTCTAGACTGAACCAGGAAGAAATAGAAATTATGAACAACCCTACCTATTACAAGCACTGAAATTGAACCTGTGATCAAAAATTTCCCCAAAAACAAAAGCTCATGTCCAGATGGCTTCACAGGAGAATTCTATCAAACATTTAGAGAAGAGCTAATGCCTATGCTTCTAAAATTCTTTCAAAAAATTACAGAGGAAATAATACTTCCAAACTCATTTTACGAGGCCACCATCACCCTGATGCCAAAACCAAAGACAACCCCAAAAAAGAAAACTACAGGCCAATACCACTGATGAACATAGATGCAAAATTCCTCAACAAAATTTTAGCAAACAAAATTCAGCAACACATAAAAAAGCTCATACACCATGATCAAGTTGAGTTTATTCCAGGGATTCAAGGATTTTTCAATATATGGAAATCAATCAATGGGATACACCACATTAACAAATTGAAAGATAAAAACCATATGATCATCTCAATAGGTGCATAAAAAGCTTTTGACAAAATTCAGCACCTATTTATTATTAAAACTCTTCAAAAAATGGGCATAGAAGGAACCTACTTCAACATAGTAAAGGTCATATATGATAAGCCCACAGTAAACATTATTCTCAATGGTGAAAAACTGAAAGCATTCTCCCTAAAGTCAGGAAGAAGACAAGGGTGTGCATTTTTGCTACTATTATTCAATGTAGTTGTGGAAGTCCTAGCTACAGCAATCAGAGAAGAAAAAGAAATAAAAGGAATCCAGATAGAAAAGAAAAAGGAAAGCTCTCACTGTTTGCAGATGACATGATGCTGTACATAGAAAACTCTAAAGATAGTATCAGAAAATTACTAGAGCTAATCAATGCATTTAGGAAAGTTGCAGAATACAAAATCAACAAACAGAAACCACTCGCATTTCTATATACCAACAACGAAAATTTAGAAAAAACAAGGAATCAATCCCATTCACCACTGCAACAAAAAGAATTAAATATCTAGGAATAAACTTACCTAATGAGACAAAAGCACCATTCACAGAAAAATATAAGACACTAATGAAAGAAATCAAAGATAACATAAACAGATGGAGAGATATTCCATGTCCCTGGAATCACTATTGTGAAAATGACTATACTACCAAAGGCGGTCTACAGATTCAGTGTGATCCCTATCAAATTACCAATGGCATTTTTCACAGAACTAGACAAAATATTTCACAATTCATATGGAAACACAAAAGACCTTGAATAGCCAAAGAAGTCTTGAGAAAGAAGAATGGAGCTGGAGGAATCAAGCTTCTTGACTTCAGGTTATACTACAAAGCTACAGTCATAAATACAGTATGGTATAGGCACAAAAACAGAAATGTAGACCAATGGAACAAGGTAGAAATCCCAGAAACAATCCATGCACCTAAGGGTACCTTATTTTTGACAAAGGAGGCAAGAATATACAATGGGGCAAAGACGGCCTCTTCAATAAATGGTGCTGGGAAAACTGGACAGCTACATGTAAAAGAATGAAATTAGAGTACTTCCTAACACCATACACAAAGATAAACCAAAAATTGATTAAAGACCTAAATAAAGACCAGAAAATATAAAACTCTTAGAGGAAAACATAGACAGAACACTCAATGACATAAATAAAAGCAAGATCCTCTATGACCCTCCTCCTAGAGTAATGGAAATAAAATAAAAGTAAACAAGTGGGACCTGATTAAATTTAAAAACTTGTGCACAGCAAAGGAAACTATAAGCAAGGTGAAAAGACAACCCTCAGAATTGGAGAAAATAATAGCAAATGAAACAACTGACAAAGGATTAACTTCCAAAATACAAGCAGCTCATACAACTCAATGCCAGAAAAACAAACAACCCAATCAAAAAGTGGGAAAAAAGACCTAAACGGACATTTCTCCCAAGAAGACATACAGATGGCTAAAAAACACATGAAAGGGTGCTCAACATCGCTTATTATTAAAGAAATGCAAATCAAATCTACAATGAGATATCACCTCACACCAGTCAGAATGGCCATCATCAAAAAGTCTACAAACAATAAATGCTGGAAAAGGTGTGGAGCAAAGGGAACACTCTTGCACTATTGGTGGGAAAGTAAATTGATACATCTACTATGGAAGATAGTATGATGATTCCTTAAAAAACTAGGAATAAAACCACCATATGACCCAGAAATCCTACTCCTAGGCATATACTCTGAGGAAACCAAAATTGAAAGAAACACATGTATCCCACTGTTGATTGCAGCACTATTTACAATAGCTAGAACATGGAACCAACCTAGATGTCTGTCGACAGATGAATGGATAAAGAAGTGTGATACATATACACACAATGGAATATTACTCAGCCATAAAAAAGGAACACATTTGAGTCAGTTCTAATGAGGTGGATGAATCCAGAACCCATTATATAGAGTGAAGTGAGTCAGAAAGAGAAAGATAAATACAGTATTCTAACATATATATGGAATTTAGAAAATTGGTACTGAAGAATTTATTTACAGGGCAGCGATGGAGAAACATGACATAGAGAACAGACTTATCGACATGGGGAGAGGGGAGGAGAGGGTGAGATGTATGGAAAGAGTCACATGGAAACTTACATTACCGTATGTAAAATAGATAGCCAACAGGGATTTGCTGTATGGCTCAGGAAACTCAAACAGGGGCTCTGTATCAACCCCGAAGGGTGGGATGGGGAGGAAGATAGGAGGGAGGTTCAAAAGGGAGGGGATATATGTATACTTCTGACTGATTCATGTGGAGGTTTGACAGAAAACAGCAAAATTCTGTAAAGCAATTATCCTTCAATAAAAAGTAAATTAAATTTTGAAAAAAGAAAGAAAGAAACTTCAATTCTCCCATGTTGTCTTCCTTTGCTCGTCTCCCATTACAAAGCCAGGTGTGAACAAGCAGTGACAAAGCAACCTAGATGGAAAAACAACTTTTTAGTTTTGCAGCTGTTTCCCAGGAGCTTTTAACAAGGGATATGAAAACAGTGTTGAACAAAGATCACTAAGAGTGATAAAGAAATAAGAAAATATTGTGTTTCCTAAAACTATTCCTTATAACAATTCTATTAATCTTGGGTGAAAATTTGCTATGGACCAGCGTGCTGAATATCCAAACTCTCCTGGTTGAACAGAATTGTAAACTACAACAATGACCTCCTAATAGTGTTTGCCATGTCTAATATTACCTCCTGGGATAATAAATTTTAAATGATCGTTTTTTTCTTATCTTATAATGGGAATGTTTTATTATATGCAACCTATAGTATCTGTTTTATTTTGCATATGCCATGAGTGTAGAAAAGTGGAAAACAAATGATTGGCTATATATCTTTCAAAATATTTACAGGAATAATAGTAAGCTTGGCCTCTGTTGATATTTTAAATTTAACATCAATATTCTAACCTCAAATATAAGATAAATTCCATTTCAATTTTTCTCTTGTTTTATAAGACAATAAATAATTTTATTTATGTAATAAAAACACTATATCTAATTGGATTATAAAATCTTAGCCTAATTTGTAATGTGGAATTTTAGAATAACCCTATCATTTTTGTTTTGTTGCATATCACAACAATAACAAAACTGTGATAAAAATGAAATGAGTTTTAACTTAAAACTGTTTTTTTGTGCATTTCCAATTATGGATTAACTACATATTTCTTCAAAAATATTTAATAAGCATCTGTTATATTCCAGGAACTGTTTTATTTATACATAGTACATATTCACAAGGACAAAGCAGAAAGACTCTCTTAAAGTGTACATTCTGAGGGCAATAAAAGATACACATATAATTAAATAATTCTGAGCAAAATTATATGAGATTACAGAATGAAGAAATTTAAAGTATGAGCAAAAAGGATATAGAATGAAAATAGAGATCTATCTTGGTGGTCAAGGGAGTTATATCAGACACAATCTTTTTTTACTTTATTGACAGAGAGTAATTACAAGCAATGAAAGTAATCTTTATCGGCATTACTCAATGGAGATTCAGACACAGACCATGAAACACAGTGGATATTTATTCTAAAAATAGTCTGTAAGGAGATTTTTAACAATTATAGTGAAATGGAGTAGGGCCCTATGTAGGGCTTATGTTCCCTATGTCTTTAGCCTGCCTTTTGTCTCTGCAAAAACTTAGCTGAGGAATAAGTTTAATTCAGTTCAGTTCAGTTCAGTCACTCAGTTATGTCCAACTCTTTGCGACCCCATGAATCACAGCATGCCAGGCCTCCCTCTCCATCACCAATGCCCTGAGTTCCATTAGACTCACATGCATCAAGTCAGTGATGCCATCTAGCCATCTCATCCTCGGTCATCCCCTTCTCCTCCTGCCCTCAATCCCTCCCAGCATCAGCGTCTTTTCAATGCGTCAACTCTTCTCATGAGGTGGCCAAAGTACTGGAGTTTCAGGTTTAGCATCATTCCTTCCAAAGAAATCCCAGGGCTGATCTCCTTCAGAATGGACCGGTTGGATCTCCTTGCAGTCCAAGGGACTCTCAAGTCTTCTCCAACACTACAGTTCAAAAGTATCAATTCTTTGGCGCTCACCTTAGAGAAGTGAAAAAACGCAGAAGCAAAGAAAATCTGTCAAACAGGACAAAGCAATAACAATTTAGTCAGTAAGCAAAGTAGGATCTTTACTTCCTTCTCAGGGCTATCGATAATATTCTGAGCTATATATCCTGTAAGCTGTCCTACAGATACTGAAAGCCACACCAGGTGGAAGAAATTAATGACATGATCACCAAAGTGTAGGCACGACTTAAGCTGCGACATTCCAAGAACTGGCTTCAAGAAAAAGGGAGCAAACTGACCCTAAAACTGAACATTCACTGTACTTAAGACAATCAGAATGATACTGATCAAACCACAGCATGACCAATTTCAAGATGACTGTCAGAACTGACTGTGTTGTTTCTGCCTGTAGCCCCTGTCTATAAAAGCTCTTACCTACTGGTTTCAGGGAAGTCAGCCTTTGGATCAGATATTCCTTTGCCCCCTGCCCCTATTGTTGGCATCTGAAAAAAAGCGAAAATTATTTTCAACCAGCTTCTCCACCTTATTGGCTTTTGAGCAGTGAGCAGCCAGACCCTACTTTGCATTACTATAACTAATGAACTTCAGTTCAGTTCAGTTCAGTCACTCAGTCGTGTCCAACTCTGCAACCCCATGAATCCCAGCACTCCAGGCCTCCATGTTCATCACCAACTCCTGGAGTTCACTCAGACTCGCGTCCATCGAGTCCGTGATGCCATCCAGCCATCTCATCCTCTGTTGTGCCTTCTTCTCCTTCCCCCAATCCCTCCCAGCATCAAAGTCTTTTCCAATGAGTCAACTCTTCGCATGAGGTGGCCAAAGTACTGGAGTTTCAGCTTTAGCATCACTCCTTCCAAAGAAATCCTAGGGCTGATCTCCTTCAGAATGGACTGGTTGGATCTCCTTGCAGTCCAAGGGACTCTCAAGAATCTTCTCCAACACCACAGTACAAAAGCATCAATTTTCAGTGCTCAGCCTTCTTCACAGTCCAACTCTCACATCCATACATGACCAATGGAAAAACCATAGCCTTGACTAGACTGACCTTAGTCGGCAAAATAATGTCTCTGCTTTGAATATACTATCTAGATTGCTCATAAGTTTTCTTCCAAGGAGTAAGGGTCTTTTAATTTCATGACTGCAATCACCATCTGCAGTGATTTTGGAGCCCCCCAAAATAAAGTCTGACAGTGTTTCCACTGTTTCCCCATCTATTTTCCATGAAGTGATGGGACTGGATGCCATGATCTTCGTTTTCTGAATGTTGAGCTTTAAGCCAACTTTTTCACTCTCCTCTTTCACTTTCATCAAGAGGCTTCTTCACTTTCTGCCACAAAGGTGGTGTCATCTACATTTCTAAGGTGATTGATATTTCTCCCGGCAAGCTTGATTCCAGCTTGCGTTTCTTCCAGTCCAGCGTTTCTCATGATGTACTCTGCATACAAGTTAAATAAGCAGGGTGACAATATACAGCCTTGACACACTCCTTTTCCTATTTGGAACCAGTCTGTTGTTCTTTGTCCAGTTCTAACTGTTGCTTCCTGACCTGCATACAGGTTTCTCTAGCGTTAGGTCAGGTGGTCTGGCATTCCCATCTCTTTCAGAATTTTCCACAGTTGATTGTGATCCACACAGTCAAAGGCTTTGGCATAGTCAATAAAGCAGAAAAGATGTTTTCTGGAACTCTCTTGCTTTTTCCATGATCCAGCAGATGTTGGCAATTTGATCTCTGGTTCCTCTGCCTTTTCTAAAACCAGTTTGTACATCAGGGAGTTCACGGTTCACGTATTGTTGAAGCCTGACTTGGAGAATTTTGAGCATTAATTTCCTGGCATGTGAGATGAGTGCAATTGTGAGGTAGTTTGAGCATTCTTTTGCATTGCCTTTCTTTGGGATTGGAATGAAAACTGGCCTTTTCTAGTCCTGTGGCCACTGCTGAGTTTTCCAAATTTGCTGCCATATTGAGTGCAGCACTTTCACAGCATCATTTTGAGGATTTGAAATAGCTCAACTGGAATTCCATCACCTCCACTAGCTTTGTTCGTACTGATGCTTTCTAAGGCCCACTTGACTTCACATTCCAGGATGTCTGGCTCTAGATAAGTGATCACACCATCGTGGTTATCCGGGTCTTGAAAATCTTTTTTGTACAATTCTTCTGTGTATTCTTGCCATCTCTTCTTAATATCTTCTGCTTCTGTTAGGTCCATACCATTTCTGTCCTTGATCGAGCCCTTCTTTGCATGAAATGTTCCCTTGGTATCTCTAATTTTCTTGAAGAGATCTGTAATCTTTCCCATTCTGTTCTTTTCCTCTACTTTGCATTGATCACTGAAGAAGGCTTTCTTATCTCTTCTTACTATTCTTTGGAACTCTGCATTCAGATACTTATATCTTTCCTTTTCTCCTTGGCTTTTCACTTCTCTTCTTTTCACAGCTATTTGTAAGGCTTCCCCAGACAGCCATTTTGCTTTTTTGCACTTCTTTTCCATGGGGATGGTCTTGATCCCTGTCTCCTGTACAATGTCACAAACCTCATTCCATAGTTCATCAGGCACTCTATCTATCAGATCGAGGCCCTTAAATCTATTTCTCACTTCCACTGTATATTCATAAGGGATTTGATTAAAGTCATACCTGAATGGTCTAGTGGTTTTCCCTGCTTTCTTCAATTAAATCTGAATTTGGTAATAAGAAGTTCATGATTTGAGCCACAGTCAGCTCCTGGTCTTGTTTTTCTTGACTGTATAGAGCTTCTCCATCTTTGGCTGCAGAGAATATAATCAATCTGATTTCGGTGTTGACCATCTGGTGATGTCCATGTGTAGAGTCTTCTCTTGTGTTGTTGGAAGAGGGTGTTTGCTATGACCAGTGCATTTTCTTGGCAAAACTCTATTAGCCTTTGCCCTGCTTCATTCTGCATTCCAAGGCCAAATTTGCCTGTTACTCCAGGTGTTTCTTGACTTCCTACTTAGGGGCCATGGTAATCTTCTCTGTATCATTCCAATTTTAGTATACGTGCTGCCAAAGTGAGCACAATGAACTTCAAAAATACTAAATACTGAATAAAGGTTCAAACATAAAATAATCCTCAACCAGTCACAAGATTAAAAACTGTCACCTGCCATATTAACTTTTTTTAATCTTAAAGCAGTTTTAAATAGGAAAGCTCTTAACTTGCATAAATATTAATTCATGATTTGGGGAGTGTCAGCTCTTTTTAACTATTCTAAAAGAAAAAAGAAAGCAAAAACATTGAGAAAGAATAAAAATCCAGATAGCTGCTGTTATTTCAGATAAATTATGCTTTCACCCAAAGATCTAGTTATATTCATGGGAAACTGAAGGTTATAAAACGAGACAACAGTTGCAGAGGTACACTGAAGACCTGGAAAGAGATAGCCTTGTTAAATCTGATTTTTAGTCTATTGTGTTCAATCAAGAGATTTTTTTCTTTTCTTTTTGTTTTTACATGGCATCAGATGGGCAAAGTATTGGAGCTTCTGCTTCAGCTTCAGTCTTTCCAACGAATATTCAGTGGTGATTTCCTTTAGGATTGCCTGGTTTTATCTCCTTACAGGCTAAGGGACTCTCAAGAGTCTTACCTAGCACCATAACTCAAAAACATCAATTCTTTGGTGCTCAGCCTTCTTTACGGTCCAACTCTCATAACATGTTTAGTGATTATCAGTTCTGGCATGAACATGTAGAAAATAGATGATGTATTAATAGATGTATCTCCATCTCTTCATATTATCTTTCTGCATAATTACCATAGGGCCCAAATGGGCTGGGCATTGAAACTATAAAAGTTAATGGGAGATTCTTCATCTATATAAATAGCTAATAAACTAATGATGGGTTGGCAAATAGATTTCATTTTATTTGCTTGGTTTGACCTATTGTTAGTAGGTGCTTGGAGCGCCCCATGAAAAATCATTTAAATTACACACACAGAGGAAAAATGTCCTTTTCAGCTTTGAATATCAAATATGGGTAAAGAATGGGTGAGTGTTTATACATTTGCTGTGTATTATATTTGCTGAACCTAATCTACTAACTTTATGCAGTTATTTAAAAAATAGCTATGTGAATTATAATTCAAAAATTATAAGAAAATTACTACAGAAAAATAGGGGAAGGGAAAGAATTGGCTTCAGTCTATCAGGCAATTCTATTTAAGAAGAGTTAAGGAACAAAGAAGAGTTTACGATATGAGGAAAAAAGAGACAGATTTCACTAATTATAATTAATAACTGCCTGAAGTCTAACATGTATCATTTTATAGGTGAAAGTAATTTTATTGTTGTTCCTAATAAAAATGTCCAACAAATCCTTTACAGAGGTTTTACTCACACCTAAGTAAATTATTCATAATAATTCAGTTTCATCATGTGATTAGAATAGGATTTAATACTAACATTCAGGATTATATAATTAATTACATTCAGCTTCAGTTACAATTAATAACTGATACAAAGCCTTTAGCTTAACTCGTGGAGGTAATCAATTCACAACATGAATTGTGAACAAGTGGTTAGATCACATTAGCCCAGTAGTTCATGTGTGCTGGCTAATTAGACAAAATTTTGTTTTACTAAACAGCTCAAGAAAATGGTACTAGGAAATTTGGTAAGTAAAATTTCTCCCAGTTTTTATTTATTTTGTAGTGATCTCTTCCAATATGCTCAATTGTATTCTGTTCAGTCATTCTGTATGGTCAAAGCACACAAGAAAACTGTTCCTGTGCTCTGTGAACATTCCCTGCTGCTAAACCAGTGCCTGCTTCACCTACACCCTACCCATAAACAACTGACCTTCCCACATACTTGACTTCCCCAGCTAGTGATTGTTCTTATCTTTAGATCAGAACATCTTCACCAAGATAGCTTATCACAGGGGCAGTTGAGAGGGCATACCCCTTTTCTGATGAGCCAACCTGACTTCAATTTCTCCTATAATTGGGAACCTCCCCTCCCTGCTGCAAAGATAGCTGTCATATCCTACCCATCGCTGCTGTCTGTGGCACACGATGTGGAGTCTCTCCAGGACCTTGCTTCAGAAATGTAAGATTCACCCTACCCATTAAACCGCTGATGTCTTCGTCACTGACTTGAGTTCTTTGTTTGGTCTTGAGGCTGAGCACAGGGCTTGTAGGCCTGCAGGGTGCAGACCAACACCTACTCTGTTCCTTCTCTTTCCCGCTTTCCTATGAACACAAGGCAGAAAGTCCTACCTAAGTGGGTCTATTTTTCCATTTCTTTCATGTCATCAGTGCCCACTGTAGTTTATAGGAATTCTATCTGTGGTATAAAGGAATTAATAAGAAAAGGAAGACACAAAAATAGATTTATTAGCACCCTAAGATTTCAGTCAATAATATGCTTGAGCCTTAAAAATGATTAAATAGGATGTTTTTTGTTTTTCAGCTTTTATGATCCTGGTTTGAAACATTAGATTTTGAGTTTAGAGACACATAGTATCAATGGATGCACTGCTTAAATTACAGATTCCCAAAAGTCACACAGAGCATCTGATTCAGAGACTGTGGCCTCTAAAACACAATTTTAGAAAACCTGACTTTGAAAATAAGGAAGAGATTATTTCAGGTACCAGCTAGTCTGTGGCCCTCATGTAACATAAAAAACCAGACAGACAAAATTGATCTGACTTATGCAAATTGTGGGCTTTTATTTTCCTTATGAAGCCAAATACTCACATCAGAAAGAGGTGAAGTAGTTTCTTCAACCCATCTAAATGATAAACATTTTGAATCAAAACTTGTGTAAATTATTATTAAGTTCTTTCCAGTCTGTTTTTAAATGTTCTCTCTAGTTCTTTTTCAACAGTCAAATTTCCAACACAAAATGACAGGTTAGGAAAGAAAAATTCTGAAACAGGAATGTATAGGAAAACCTTGACTTTCATTCAGAAATTTGACCACTGTTTCCCTATAAACATTGGCTCATGCAAGTCATGTAAAAGTGGATAGAATAGCTAGTTGCTGCTGCTGCTGCTAAGTCTCTTCAGTTGTGTCTGACTCTGTGCGACCTCATAGACAGCAGCCCACCAGGCTCCCTCGTCCCTGGGATTCTCCAGGCAAGAACACTGGAGTGGGTTGCCATTTCCTTCTCCAATAGAATAGCTAGTAGGTCTCTTGAATCTGGGCCTCTGCTTCAGATCACATGAGCAGAAAAATAGAAATCACCATACACATCACATAACTGTAACTATAAAATCATTCTCTGTATGAAAAAACACATAACGGTCACTCTGCATGCACGCTGTTGCTTCAGTTGTGTCCAACTCTTTGTGACCCTATGGGCTGTAGCCCTCCAGGTTCCTCTGTCCATGGGATTCTCCAGGCAAGAATAATGGATGGGATTGCCATGCCCTCCTGCAGGGGATCTTCCTGACCCAGGGATCAAACCCACAGCTCTTATATCTCCTGCATTGTCAGGTGGGTTCTTTACCACTAGTGCCACCAGGGAAGCCCAGTGGTCACTTTGGATACTAATAATTCCATGAATCTGATCCCCAAAATGGAAGCCAGAACCACAGACTTGACTACAACCAAAGTCTTCCTAAACATATATACATACAACTTATTTTATATTGCAAATCCTGTGAGTATTTTATAAGTATCCATTATTTTTACATTAATTGAAATATGCTATCTATTGAAATATATATGTGTGTATTATACATATATATTTGTTTATAAACATATGTATGCATGCTGCTGCTGCTGCTGCTAAGTCACTTCAGTCCCCATAGATGGCAGCCCATCAGGCTCCCCCATCCCTGGGATTCTTCAGGCAAGAACACTGGAGTGGGTTTGTATAAAACTTTATGGGGCTTCCCTGGTGGCTCAGACAGTAAAGAATCTATCTGCCTGCAATGCAGGAGACCCAGTCAGGAAGTCCTCTGGAGGAGGGAATGGTTACCCATTCCAGTACTCTTGCCTGAAGAATTCCATGGACAGAAGAGCCTGGCAGGCTACAGACCATGGGGTTTCAAAGAGTCAGACACAACTGAGTGAGTAACACTTTCACTTTCATAATACTTAATGTAAATTTTATAAATACCTCAATATTATCACATAATTATTACATATATTACATTAGTACTATATGCAGTACACAACAATACATTATATAATTACTTAAATCATGTAATACTGCTGTAAGTATATGTGTCTTTGTGTATATTTCCTTTAGAACTTGTTTAGGTACAAGTGACAGAAAATCTAAATCAAATTGCCTCAAACAAAATAAAGCAGTGTATTGACTCATGTACATGAAAAGCCAGGACTACTATTAGATACAAGCACAGCTGTATTAGGTGTTGAAACAAGTGAAAAAAATTGGATTCATTTATCAGTTGACTTGGCTTTCTTTACCTCAGTCTATTTATTTTCAGGGCAGTGTGGCAGTTTAACAGATGTAGATGCTGTCTTTACCATCCTAGATTCAAAGACTTATTACCACTGACTATTCTAGCACTGCGTGCGGGATCTGAATTGCTTAGGTAGCTTGACTTGGTTGATGAACTTAGCCTTGAACCTCACTGAGGACAGGGAAATGTCACTATTAAGATGGAATTTTTAAAGGAGGCCTTCTAAGTCAATAATAGCCTAGGATTTTCAAGGATGATTGCTAGATTTTTGGCAAGTTTAACAGAAAGAATGTCGTTTTACAAATATAGAAACTTCAAAATAGAAAAAGTTCAGGAATGTTAACATAATTTCTATTGCAGTCACTTTTAATTTAAGGGATTTGATGGTATTAAATAGATATATTAAGTAAGATATTGGCTAAATAAGAAACGTATAGGCTAAAAAATAAATTCAAGAATCATCAGCCTAAATGTTATTCAAAGTTGGGATTAAAACTGTAAGACCTGAATATTTAGGAGAATATTGGAGAAAGACTAACCAAGAAGGCAAAAGAACAAAGGCAGAGGGATGTAATTTCAAGGGTGCTGATGTCCAACTGCTTTCCCTTCACCCAGTACACATTAGGAATCAGTGCATGACCCCTGTTGCTGAGTGTGGCTGAGTGACTAGATCTGCCAATACCTTCTTGTGACCTTTGTGAACTATCGCATCTGACTGACACATGGAACTCTCACTCTTTCTTTCCTTCTCCACAGCAAATAGCAATTTCATGATGGTAGCTGGTCTGTCTAGACTCATAAGTAATTCTAGTGAGCATAGTTTTCCTTCTAACTAGTAATTTGAATAAAGTATAAGCGTGTGTGGATATTTATAACTATATAGCCCAGCCTATCCTGGTTGAAGGGCTTCCCTGGTGGCTTAGAGGTAAAGAATCTGCCTGCCAGTGTAGGAGATGCAGGTTCTATCCCTCAGTCAGGAAGATTTACTGGAGAAGGAAATGACAATCCACTTCACTATTCTTGGCTGGGAAATCCCATGAACAGAGGAGCCTGTCAGGCTACAGTCCATGAGGTCAAAAAAGAGCTGGATGTGACTTAGTGACTAAATAGCAACAACAATCCTGGCTGAAACATGTACCTCAGCGACAAATAAAAACATGTATTCAAAGGAGCATGTGGAAAAGTCTATAAAGGCAAACTGAAAATCAAAGTGTATCGATAGGATTATTTGTGGAAAGTGGTAATTATCTATATAAATACTGAATTGAGGGAGATGTAGTTATTTTCTGTTGTTTTTTGTTTGCTTAATAGTCTGGTAGTCTGTTAATTGTGGGAGTTATTAGAGAAAAACATATTACTAATAGCAAGCAATCTTTAACCTTACATTTATTACTTATGTTTTGATCAGTAAGGAAGTTGCTTCTCAGGTGGATAACATCAAGTTAAATAATCATGACAAGACTTACCAACACTATGGATAATCTGAGCAGAACATCCCTCTGCAAATAGCCTAAGTGGCCACTGGATGTCAGTATTATGTTATGCCTATTGATTATTTACTCAGTTTTGATTAGTACTTCCCTGGGGTTGTTTCACTATTTAAAAGTCTATCTTTTTAGAGAAAAACCTAAAAAAAAAAGTGAAATGACATTAAAAATTATTCATGTTTATGCAGTCCAACATTTAAGGTACACTTACATACCAAGGTTCTTTGTTTTGTTTTTAAATAGGATATTGAATTTTAAAGGTTTATTTTGAAAATACACAGGACAGTTATTTTTTGTTTTGTTTAAATGCCTATTTCAATTTTTTGACATTACCACTAGAGCCAGCAAGCAGGTTGCAAAGATTTAAAATAAAGCTATGCTTACATTTGCTTTATCTGTTACAATTACAGAATTAAGATTATACTAAAATTGGTAAACTAATTACTTAGTATAATTTGACATTCCAAAACTATAGAAAACTAGTAGTACTGGCTTTAAAATATTTATTATTTTGTTTCATGAAAAAGTCTGTAGATTGTTATGAATTGATCTCAATATAAGTTTTTAAATATAATAGGCACAATTTTTCATTTTACAAATGAAAAATTTGAGAATTATATAAGCTAAATGATTTAAGCAAGGTCAGACGTGTCTAGGATAGGCTAGGATATGGAGTGTATAGTTTTTGAAGTTAAGGTTAAAACTAAGAAAAACCATTCCATAGATATATTGCAGTCAGAAATTCATGAGATTCTTATCCAACTCATGTCCCTAGACATAAGCCCCCTGAAGCCTAAAATGTAATGCAAATTTTTATAATTTGGAAATTTAAATACAAATATACTTTACTTAAAAATTAATGTGGCATATCTCTTCCAGCAATGGGTTTGCCAAAATTAAGTTTAATAAGAGTCATCCATAAAACTGCCCTCACTTTATAGACACTAGTGACAATTTTAGGGGGTTGGCTTAAAGCTCAACATTCAGAAAATGAAGATCATGGCATCCGATCCCATCACTTCATGGGAAATAGATGGGGAAACAGTGGAAACATTGTCAGACTTTATTTTTTTGGGCTCCAAAGTCACTGCAGATGGTGACTGCAGCCATGAAATTAAAAGATGCTTACTCCTTGGAAGAAAAGTTATGAGCAACCTAGATAGTATATTCAAAAGCAGAGACATTACTTTGACGACTAAGGTCTGTCTAGCCAAGGCTATGGTTTTTCCTGTGGTCACGTATGGATGTGAGAGTTGGACTGTGAAGAAGGCTGAACGCTGAAGAACTGATGCTTTTGAACTGTGGTGTTGGAGAAGACTCTTGAGAGTCCCTTGGACTGCAAGGAGATCCAATCAGTCCATTCTGAAGGAGATCAGCCCTAGGATTTCTTTGGAAGGAATGATGCTAAAGCTGAAACTCCAGTACTTTGGCCACCTCATGCGAAGAGTTGACTCATTGGAAAAGACTTTGATGCTGAGAGGGATTGGGGGCAGGAGGAGAAGGGGACGATTGAGGGTGAGATGGCTGGATGGCATCACTAACTCGATGGACTTGAGTCTGAGTGAACTATGGGAGTTGGTGATGGACAGGCAGGCCTAGTGTGCTGCGATTCATGGGTCGCAAAGACTCAGACACGACTGAGTGACTGAACTGACTGACTGACTGAGGGTCACCTTGGAGAAGGCAATGGCAAGCTACTCCAGTACTCTTGCCTAGAAAATCTCATGGATGGAGGAGCCTAGTAAGCTGCGGTCCATGGGGTCGCTACTAGTTGGACATGACTGAGCGACTTCACTTTCACTTTTCACTTTCATGCATTAGAGAAGGAAATGGTAACCCACTCCAGTGTTCTTGCCTGGAGAATCCCAGGGATGGCAGAGTCTGGTGGGCTATGGGGTCGCACAGAGTTAGACACTACTGAAGCGACTTAGCAGCAGCATCAGGGTCACCCTTATTTTAGACTAACTGCATACAAACTTGAGGGTACCCACAATTATCCAGAGGTTCCATAATTTGCTGGAAAGGTACACAGAACCCAATTCAAGTGCCATACTTACAACTGTAATTGTATTGTAACCAAAAGATAGAAATAATAACCAGCTGAAGGAAGAGGCTTATAAGTGTTAGGTAGTTCGAATAGGAAACAGGAGTCCAAAATGGCGGTGGCTAAAAGAAAAGGATGGAGAAGGCAATGGCACCCCACTCCAGTACTCTTGCCTGGAAAATCCCATGGACAGAGGAGCCTGGTGAGCTGCAGTCCATGGGGTCGCTAAGAGTCAGGCACCACTGAGCAACTTCACTTTCACTTTTCACTTTCATGCATTGAAGAAGGAAATGGCAACCCACTCCAGTATTCTTGCCTGGAGAATCCCAGGAACAGAGGAGCCTAGTGGGCTGCCGTCTATGGGGTCACACAGAGTTGGACACGACTGAAGCGACTTAGCAGCAGCAGCAGCAGCAAAAGACAAGGAAGGGAAAAACCCATGAAAATAGAACAAAGGAAAGTCCGAGGACTGGAGTGAGGACTTCAGGTAGAACAAACAGCACTCCTAGCTAGCCCATTTTGCATAGGGCAGGCCCAGGGTGAGGGGAAAACATATAAAAAGTGGAGCCAAAGGGCTCTCTCTCTCTCCCTCTCTTTCTCTCTCTCTCCCGCACCCTGGTGCACTCCTCCACTCTCTTCTCTTCGTGTCTTTGGGTTGGCATGCCCTCACACTTCAAGGATGGATTCTCCTGCTATTTTCTAAATAAAATAGAGCTGTAACACTGATTTGTCTAAGAGTTATAACATGGTTTGTCCAAGACCTGAGAGCTGTGACGCGCCAAGGGTTTTAATGTCCGTCACTCCAAATCTTTGTTGTGACGAGACAGAACTGAGGAGCATACATTTGCCTGACATAAGCAAAGTCTGAAACGGTTCTAGATGTGAAACTTCCATGCTGATTCCCTCCTGAAACTGATACATAACAGTACTCAAAGGATATAGCCAACTAGAGAAACTCAACTGAGCTTCTGTGTTTGGAGGTTTTTTGAGTTTCATTGTATAGATATGATTGGGAAGTCACTTTCAGGAGACTAGATTTCTAGCTGAAGGTCCAGTTGATATCATGGGACTCAAAGAACCCTCTAATCATCTGGTTAGTCTTTCTAACATTGTCAGCCATATCCTGGGTCATCTTGTTAAAATAAGCTATCTAAAGCCCCATCCTGAGTCACCTCATTAGCATGATGAAAGGCTTACCATGCATAACAAAGACACTCTTATGCGAGAATTCCAAAGATTTAGAAGTATATTAGTCAGGGTTCTCCGGAAAAACAGGATAAAAATGTCTTTCTAAATAGATAAATATGTGGGTAGATTTGTTTTATTTATTTATTTATTTTTTAAGTTTAAGGATTTGGGTCATATAACTGCGGAACCTTGTCAAGTCCAAATTCTATAGAGTAGGCCATCAAGCTGGAGACCCAGGGAAGACTTGCAGCTTGAGTGCAAAGTCAGTCTGCAACCTCTTCTCTTTAATAAGTAACAGCCTAATGTGGCATTTACATCTATTTGTTTCTTGGAGGAATGTGTAATTTCCTTGGTTCTGTCTTGCCACAGCAAAGATTATGAACAGTGGACCACTGTTACAACTTGGAAGTGAAGTGAAGTGAAGTCACTCAATCGTGTCTGACTCTTTGCAACCCCATGGACTGTAGCCTACCACGCTCCTATGTCCATGGAATTTTCCAGGCAAGAATACTGGAGTGGGTTGCCATTTCCTTCTCCAGGGGAATTTCCCAACCCAGGGATTGAACCCGGGTTTCATGCATTTTAGGCAGACGCTTTACCATCTGAGCCACCAGGGAAGTTCCACAGCTTGATTACAACTCAGTTTTATTTGGCAAGCAAAGGATAGTATACCCTGGAGGCATAATCTGTCTTGATTTCCTCTTTTTATATGTTTTTGTCTCTTCCCCCCGATCCTGCCCTATGCAAACTGGGCTAACCAAGAAGGGGATGTGTTTGTTCCACCTAAAGTTCTCACTCCAGTCTGTGGATTTTCTTTTGTTCTGTTTTCCCAGGCTTTTCCCTTTCTTTGTCTTTTAGCCACAGCCATTCTGGACTCTTTTTCCCTCTTCTAACCACCTAACATTCCCCACTCAAGATATGGGAGGCCCAATTCTTTAGGAATAGGGTGTCGAGATCTCTCTGACTACTTCTTGCTGAGCTGGGATGGCAAGGGGCATTGGGCCTCCCCCTCTTGCTAGTCTCAAGCCTCAGAGTCATTATAACGGTGTCCATCTAAGGGTGAGTGATATTTTCTGTGGTTGGTATAGTTTTAGATATCCTTGTTGAACTAGCACAGCATTTTGTAGCTTGTTACATGAGCAGAGAAAAAATGGGTTAAACAATTTATAATACATGGAGCAATCATAAGCAGTATCAATATTGTGATAACAGGGATTAGTAGGGGCATTAGCCAACTCCAAATTCTCCCTCACTAGGAGATGGATCCTCCAAAGAGAGATTGTAGTCACCCCGACAACTCTCCAGTTCATTCTTTGAGATTCCATAGGATTTGTGAGATTTTCTTTAACTTAGCTGGAGGTATTTACCCAGAAACAACACATCTCATTCAAGATGGCTCAAGTCCCTCTTCTTCAGGGATCAGGAGATCTATCTCCTGTCTATTTTGGAGTACAATCCCTGCCAAGCTGTGTTGGCTCTTTAGAGCTATCCTGAGAAATCTTATCCCCAGAAAATTAATTTTGGGTGTGTTCATTAGAATAGCAGTCATTTGTAGTCCTAAAGAGATATCTGAGATCTCCCAGGAGCTCAAAGGTGTTTTGAGCATCCTCTCCTGTTTTCTTCCACAGCTTGACTTATAAGGAGTGAATCCAGGAGCTGTGCCCTGGTACCTTGGCTTCTATGGGAGGTAGAAAGTATTACAAGGCAGGGGCCCTTCCATGTGGGCTGGAGTTGAGCCTTTGGGGACCCTCCTTCCAGACATTAATTAAGACTTGAGTCCCTGGAGCATATAATGGTGGCTCTTTAGAATCTTTTGGGTCCTGGTTGATACCCCACAAGCATATATTTTGTTGGAATTACACAATGGCCATAGTATAAGACTGGAGGGTCTGAGCCTCCAGATCTAGGAAGAGGTCATTGATATAAACAAAAGGTCTCCCATATAGCATCTCATAAGGATTAAGACCAACCTGTTCCTTAAGGGCAATATGGGTATGGAGAAGAGCTATTGCTAAAGCCTCCTTCCATCCCAGGGAGATCTCCTGGGTTATCTTTTTTATCTCATTTTAAGAATTGGTTGGCTCTTTCTATTTTCCCTGAAGACTGAGGCCTCCAGGCAATGGAGGTAATAAGTAATGCCCAATGCTTTAGAGACCCCTTGGGTGGCTTTAGAAGTAAATTATATCCCATTGTCACTGGGTAATGACTTGGGCCGGTCAAATCTTGGAATGATTTCTTGGAGCAGTTTTTTTTTAGTATCCCTTCAGCCTTCTCAGTCCAGGTGGGAAAGCCTTCAATCCATCCTGTAAATGTACCTATCATGACTAGTAGGTATTTATATCCTTGAGGAACTTGCATCTGGGTGAAGTCCAACTGCCATTGGATGGGCTGGACCATCTGAGGTCTTCGAGATAACCTTGTGGTTTGTTTAATTGGCAAGTGGGACAAGAGGAGGCTACTTTCCTTATAGTCATTTGGAGGCCTGTTACTCTGAAGGAACTTTCTAATAATCTTTGGAGAGCCTTCTCCCCTAAATCAGTAGTGGCATGTAAGGACTTAACCAACTTCCATTGGAAGTTCCCAGGCAGAAAAAAGGAATCCCTCCTTTTGGAACCACCCCATAAGATCTTCTTAAAAGCCCTCACTCTTAATTTATGAGTCTCACACTCAGTATATGAGGGAGTTTCTGGAAAATTAGTCTGTGGAACTACAGTTGCAACCCCTATTAGGTCTTTGTTCTGTAATGCTGCTCTCTTAGCTGCCTGATTGGCTGCTTGGTTTCCTTGTGCCACTTTGATGCTCCTTTTTCGGTGTCCTTTACAATAGGAGACTGAAACCTCAGGGGGCAGATGGACTGCCTCCAATAACCTAAGGATTTAATCACCATATTTGATTGGGGACCCTCGGGTGGTGAAGTGGCTTCTTTCTTTCCAAATAGCAGCATGTACATGTAGCACCAGAAAGGCATACTTGGAGTTAGTGTTAATGGCTACTCTTTTTTCTGTTCCCAGCTCTAAAGCGTGAGTCAGGGCTATGAGCTCAGCTAATTGGGCTGAAGTATCAGGTGGCAAGACCTGGGTTCAATCCCTGGGTTGGGGAGATCCCCTGGAGAAGGGAAATTCTACCCACTCCAGTATTCTGGCCTGGAGAATTCCATGGACTGTATAGTCCATGGGTCACAAAGAGCTGGACACTACAGAGCGACTTTCACTTTCACCAGGCGGCAAAGGTTTGGCCTCTATGGTCTCAAAACTGGAGACTACTGCAAATCCAGCTCTTCTTTTTCCATTCATGACAAAGCTGCTTCCAGCAGTGTACCAGATTTCCTCAGGATTAGTCAGAAGATCTTCTGACAATCCCTCTAGGGGTTTTGTCCAGTGGTTCAAATTTCCTAGGCAAGAGTGAAAGGGGAGAGAACACTCCGGGGTAGGCAGGAGGGTAACTGGGTTAAGAACCTCAGAAGGGGATATAGTCAGGCCTGGATTTTCCATCAGCACTACTTGATACCTGAGGATCCTTGGATGAAACATCCATAAATGGTCTCTCCCATTCAGGAGTTGTTTCACTTGGTGGTTGGTAAAAATGGTTAGTTTGCCCCCAAAAGAGAGTTTTAAAGCATCTTCTATCTGGACTGTGATAGCTGCAAGATTTCAAAGGCAGAGACGGGTCTCTTCCCAAAAAGGGAGTAGAACACTCAGGGACCACCAGAAACTGGTGGGAAAATATTTGTCAGTCCCAGCAACAAAGAAGTGCTTGGGTGAATCTTTTTGCAATTTTTTATCTGTAGCACCCAAAATGGTACAGGTTTGGGAGGAGAAGGCTCCGGAGTAGGAGGTCAGGACAGAGTAGGTGGTCCCTGTGTCAACCAAGGAATACTCAGACATACCTGCCACATCCAGTTGCTCCCTTGGCTAAAGCCCTGTGATGGTTATCTGTGACAGGTGGGCTGGCTGGAGCGGGCTGCTTCAGTCCTGTTGAACCATTGTGAGGGAAGGCTTGGCCCTTGACCTTGAGGCTCTTGGGTCTCCAGGGCAGAGTACCACCCAATTTTCCATTTGATGGCATTTGTAGCAGCTGCTTTTGGAAACTTGACACAGTTTGGACACTCTTTTGCCCATTTGGACACTCTTTTGCCCAATGTCCTGCCTGTCTACAGAATAGGCATTTGCCTCATGTCTTGTCCTTCAAGGACTCAGAGTTTGCCATATGGCTTCGCTGGAGGGTGACTAGCATCTGGGCATGCCTATCTCTTTCCTTTTCTGCCTTTCCTGCTCTGCCTTTCCTGGGCCTTGGCCTCCCTCTCCTTTTCTCTGTTATAAAAGGTATTTGCTGTAGCTGTTTTAACTTTATCCTGATGCACATTGGGACAGGAATTTGTCCTTTAAAATCACCTGTTCTTCATAAGAGTCTAAGTCTAGACTGGTAAACTTTTAGAGGGCCTCTTTTAGTTTTGGGGTTCTCATTGGACTCCTGAGTTATTGCTGAGATCAGGCACTGTCCCACAACTAATTGGCTTCTTTCTATTTTCATGGGTGGACTTCCTTAACAGTGACTCTTTCTGAAGCTTACCCTACCCAGTAACTGTTGCAACCTAAGAGCTGGGTATCCCTGGGTCAAGATGCAGATCCCTAAGCAAGCTGAGGCATGACAACCTCCTGGAGATTGAATCCCCAGGCAGGTAGAGGCATATTGGCATCCAAGAATTGGGTCCCTGGTCAGGCTGAGGTATGACTACCTCCTGGGACCCTGGACTGGCAGATCCCTGAGCAGGTTGAAGCAAGACAACCTCCCGAGGACCAGATCTCTAGGCAGGTCGAGGCTGACTGACCTCCTGGGGCCCCCAGACTGGTGGATCCCCAAGCAGGAGAAGCGTGGCAACCTCCCAGAGACCAGATCCCTAGGCTGTTGAGGCAGGTAGACCTCCTGGGACCCCAGGCTGCAGTTAGGCGTCCCTAAGATCTCTGGCATAACTACTGCTGGGTAGGATTAAGGGGGTGTAATCTTAACTCATTGCTGGTTTGTACACCATGGATGGGAATAAATACCATGATGTAAAGCAAGCTAAGCCTGTGCCCTGAGACTGGGAACCTGGCAAAACAGCCATATCCTTTATTGATCCAAGGGAATATAAGTCACTGCTTTCCTCCCCTAGTCCTCTATAAGGGCAATTTAGAGTAAAAATGTTTCCAATGGTAAACATTTCATTGTCAAAGACCCACTCTAGATAATAGCAGAAGTAATGACACAGGAATCAATTATCTGGTCCTGTTAGAGGCTTCAGGAGTATTTTAATAATAAGCTGGGTGGAGTGATGTTGCCTACAAGGGGGCAGGGTCCTGGTTGTAGGAGTTAGTAACTGGCTTAAGTAGAACTGTACATGGAACAACAGACTGGTTCCAAATTGGGAAAGCAGTATGCCAAGGCTGTATACTGTCACACTGATCATTTAACTTATGTGCAAAGGACATCATGTGAAATGCCAACATGGATGAAGCAAAAGCTGGAATCAAGACTGCTGGCAGAAATATCAATAACCTCAGATATGCATATGACACCACCCTTATGGTAGAAAGCGAAGAACTAAAGAGCCTCTTGATGAAAGTGAAAGAGGAAAGTGAAAAAGTTGGCTTAAAATTCAACATTCAGAAAACTAAGATCATGGAATCCAGTTCTATCACTTCATGACAAATGGATGGGGAAACAATGGAAACAGTGACAGACTTTATTTTCTTGGAGTTCAAAACCACTGAAGATGGTGACTGAAGCCATGAAATTAAAAGATGCTACTCCTTGGAAGAAAAACTATGACCAACCTAGATAGTATATAAATACTATATAAGTATATAGTATTTAATATATATAAATAAATATAAATATATTTATATTAAATATAAATATAGTATTTAATAAATATATAAATGTATATATTACTTTGCCGACAAAGATCTGTCTAGTCAAAGCTATGGTTTTTCCAGTAGTCATGTATGGGTGTGACAGTTGGACTGTGAAGAAAGCTGAGCACTGAAGAATTGATGCTTTTGAACTGTGGTGTTGGAGAAGACTCTTGAGAGTCCACTGATCAATCAATCCAAAAGGAAATCAGTCCTGAATATTCATTGGAAGGACTGATGCTGAAGCTGAAACTCCAATACTTTGACCACCAGATGAGAAGAACTGACTCATTGGAAAAGACCTTGGTGTTGGGAAAGATTGAAGGCAGGAGGAGAAGGGGATGACAGAGGATGAGATGGCTGGATGGCATCACCTCCTTGATGTACATGTATTTGAGTAATCCCTGGGAGTTGGTGATGGAGAGGGAAGCCTGGCGTGCTACAGTCCATGGGGTCGCAAATATTCAGACATGAGTGAGCGACTGAACTAAGAACAAATTGGTAAGAGTCCATAGACCAGATGTTCCATAATAGTGGAGCAGAGATTTGATCTGGGGGTATATTTGCAGCTTTAGGAGAAGAGTGGTAAGGTTTTGGCCCACAGAACTAACAACAAGTACAAACATTATCCCTGGAAGCACAATTGCCTTTGAAGGGATGCCAACAACAGATGGAATTCTAGCTGGCATTTGTGTGTGTGTGCCTGTCACATGCCCTAGCAAGTTCACTGACATGAGTTGTTGACACATATGTTGTAGGAAACATGGAAGATGAAAGCTTGAATATCTGGTTGGATTAGATATTATAAAGTATTTTCTTCCCTAGGGCCAGCAATTTTGTCCTGCCTGTCTTCTGGCAGGACAACCAGAAACACGGTTGCCACAATGTATATGCAACATTGTGGGCCCAGATGTTCAGTTCAGTTCAGTTCAGTCACTCAGTCGTGTCTGACTCTTTGTGACCCCATAAATCACAGCACGCCAGGCCTCCCTGTCCATCACCAACTCCTGGAGTTCACTCAGACTCACGACCATTGAGTTGGTAATGCCGTCCAGCCATCTCATCCTTTGTCGTCCCCTTCGTTTCCTGCCCCCAATCCCTCCCAGCATCAGTCTTTTCCAATAAGTCAACTCTTTGCATGAGGTGGCCAAAGTATTGGAGTTTCAGCTTTAGCATCATTCCTTCCATAGAACACCCAGGACTGACCTCCTTTAGAATGGACTGGTTGGATCTCCTTGCAGTCCAAGGGACTCTCAAGAGTCTTCTCCAACACTACAGTTTAAAAGCATCAATTCTTTGGCACTCATCTTCCTTCACAGTCCAACTCTCACATCCATACATGACCACTGGAGAAACCATAGCCTTGACTAGACGGACCTTTGTTGGCAAAGTAATGTCTCTGCTTTGGAATATGCTATCTAGGTTGGTCATCACTTTCCTTCCAAGGAGTAAGCATCTTTTAATTTCAGGGCTGCAGTCACCATCTGCAGTGATTTTTGAGCCAAATAATAATAAATAATAATAATAATAAAGTCTGACACTGTTTCCACTGTTTCCCCATCGATTTCCCATGAACTGATGGGACCAGATGCCATGATCTTCATTTTCTGAATGTTGACCAACTTTGTCACTCTCCTCTTTCACTTTCATCAAGAGGCTTTTTAGTTCCTTTTCACTTTCTGCCATACGGGTGGTGTCATCTGCATATCTGAGGTTACTGATATTTCTCCTGGCAATCTTGATTCCAGCTTGTGTTTCTTCCAGTCCACCATTTCTCATGATGTACTCTGCATATAAGTTAAATAAGCAGGGTGACAATATACAGCCTTGAGGTACTCCTTTTCCTATTTGGAATCAGTCTGTTGTTCCATGTCCAGTTCTAACTGTCGCTTCCTGACCGGCATATAGGTTTCTCAAGAGGCAGGTCAGGTGGTCTGGTATTCCCGTCTCTTTCAGAATATTCCACAGTTTATTGTGATCCACACAGTCAAAGGCTTTGGCATAGTCAATAAATCAGAAAGAGATGTTTTTCTGAAACTCTCTTGCTTTTTCCATGATCCAGCGGATGTTGGCAATTTGATCTCTGGTTCCTCTGCTTTTTCTAAAACCGGGTTGAATATCTGGGAGTTTATGGTTCACTTATTGGTGAAGCTTGGCTTGGAGAATATTGAGCATTACTTTACTAGCATGTGAGATGAGTTCAGTTGTGCAGTAGTTTGAGAATTCTTTGGTATTGCCTTTCTTTGGGATTGGAATAAAAACTGACCTTTTCCAGTCCTGTGGCCACTGCTGAGTTTTCCAAAATTGTTGGCATATTGAGTGCAGCACTTTCACAGCATCATCTTTCAGGATTTGAAATAGCTCAACTGGAATTCCATCACGTCCACTAGCTTTGTTCGTAGTGATGCTTTCTAAGGCCCACTTGACTTCACATTCCAGGATATCTGGCTCTAGGTGAGTGATCACACCATTGTGATTATCTTGGTCATGAAGATCTTTTTTGTACAGTTCTTCTGTGTATTGTTGCTACTTGTTCTTAATATCTTCTGCTTCTATTAGGTCCATACCATTTCTGTCTTTTATCGAGCCCATCTTAGCATGAAATGTTCCCTTGGTATCTCTAAGTTTCTTGAAGAGATCTCTAGTCTTTCCCATTCTGTTGTTTTCCTCTATTTCTTTGCATTGATCGCTGAGGAAGCCTTTCTTATCTCTTTTTGCTATTCTTTGGAACTCTGCCCAGATGGGGCTCGTGAAAAGAGCATGGAACAAGAGGGAAAGGGCAGGGTGCAACTTTTGAAAGAATAACATAGTCCAAGGGCATAACAGAAACCCATTAAAATCAAATGGGTCTAAGATAGCAGACATGTCATATTCAACTAAACCTAGATCCTTAATCCGCAAGTTAAATGACACACCCAGAGGCTCCATGACAGTTCCAAGGCACTGTCAAGACTAAGAAGTGGGTGGTTCCCTAATTGTTGGAAGAATCCTTCCACTCATTAGCATATGAAACTACCCAGGGCATAAAAAACTAACCACATTGGATGGCCTCCAACTCTCCCGCTGTGATGGCCCAAACTCTGTGGAGTGTGCTTCTCTCTGAATCCAAACAAATCTACCTCTTACCTATTGCTGTGTCTCTCACCGAATTTTTTTTACAATGAGACACCAAGAACCTTCATTAGGTACTGAAAGCAGGCCGTTTGAGTTTTGGTCAGGTTCAAGTACCAGTCAAACACGGGTAGGTGACTAAGCATAGCAGAGTCCCTGCCAGATGGGTCCCAATCTTAGGTAAACAGTTTCAAACACAATTTTCAGAAATAGAAAGATGATGACTTGCCCAGTACTTTGTAAAGAGTGGCATGGATGGAGAGAGGAGCTGAAGGACAGGAGGGAAAAGCAGTGGGGAAAATGAGCCAAGGAACCCCTGTCATAACTTGCTGGAAAAATTGCTAAATGCCTGACCTGTGCCCACAATGTTCATTGGCCTGATCCTTAGCACAAAGAAAATCAAGGGCAGAAGAACCCTCACCTGCTTGGGCAACAGCTACTAGGGTGCAGCAGATAGTGAAGCCTTTGGGACACTAGGGAGTAGCCTCTGCCAGAGTCCCTCAGTTGCACCCACTGCTGCTTGCCTGTTCACAGGGGGTTCAAGGAAATAAGAAATGAGAGATTGTAAAGGAATTAAAATTATATTAGCCAGATGTCCTTCCAGCCATAGGTGTGAGAGGTAGGTGTGACCTACCTTAACTAGAGGTCTTCTGGAATCTGAGGCTGAGCTGTGTGAGCTTTCTACCAATTTTATTTTTGCTGCCCCAGTTTCCAGCACTCTGGGCTTGTCACTTCTACTGTTCTGGGTTTCCGTCACTTTCGGTTTCCGCAGCATGAGCTTTCACCGAGTTGGGCTTCTGCTGTGGTTGGCCCCGCCTTGTAGGGGCTTCAACCAGGGTACATCCGGGTCACAGAAACAGATATGTGGAGGAAGTGTGTAATTTCCTCAGTTCTGTCTTGCTGCAGCAAAGATTTGAAATGGCAGACCAGTGTTAAACCTTGTTTAAACCTCAGTTTTATTTGGCAAGCATAGTACACCCTCAAGGCATAATCGGTCTCAGTTTCCTCTTTTTATACATTTTGTCTCCTTCTCCCTGAGCCTGCCCTATGCAAATTGGCTAGCCAAGAAGCGGGTGTATTTCACCTGAAGTTCTCACTCTGGTCCACAGCTTTTTTTTTTTTTAAATTTTTATTTTTACTTTATTTTACTTTACAATACTGCATTGGTTTTGACACAGCTTTTTTTTGGTTCTGTTTTCAGGGGCTTTTTCCTTTCTTTGTCTTTTAGCCACATAGATTTTGGACTCATTTTTCCTATTCTAACTACCTAACAAGTTTATTTTGATACTTAAATTTTGAGAAAGCTAGCCTTGGAGTAAATGAGAACTAACCAGTTAGTCTGTCAAATGATGAATTGACTGGGCCATGGCCAAATATTCTTTGTATGTGTAGAGCAAGACAGAGACACATTTCTAAATTTTGTTATCCTAGTATTGTTTAAAATTCTTCAAGCCAGGCTTCAGCAATACATGAACCACGAACTTCCAAATGTTCAAGCTGGTTTCAGAAAAGGCAGAGGAACCAGAGATCTAATTGCCAACATCTGCTGGATCATGGAAAAAGCAAGAGAGTTCCAGAAAACATCTATTTCTGCTTTATTGACGATGCCAAAGCCTTTGACTGTGTGGATCACAATAAACTGTGGAAAATTCTGAGAGAGTTGGGAAAACCAGACCTCCAGACTTGCCTCTTGAGAAACCTATATGCCGGTCAGGAAGCAACAGTTAGAACTGGACATGGAACAACAGACTGGTTCCAAATAGGAGTATGTCAAGGCTGTATATTGTCACCCTGCTTATTTAACTTGTATACAGAGTACATCATGAGAAATGCTGGACTGGAAGAAGCACAAGCTGGAATCAAGATTGCCGGGAGAAATATCAGTAACCTCAGATATGCAGATGACACCACCATTATGGCAGAAAGTGAAGAGGAACTAAAAAGCCTCTTGATGAAAGTGAAAGAGGAGAGTGAAAAAGTTGGCTTAAAGCTCAACATTCAGAAAATGAAGATCATGGCATCTGGTCCCATCAGTTCATGGGAAATCGATGGGGAAACAGTGGAAACAGTGTCAGACTTTATTTTTGGGGCCTCCAAAATCACTGCAGATGGTGACTGCATCCATGAAATTAAAAGACGCTTACTCCTTGGAAGGAAAGTTATGACCAACCTAGATAGCATATTCCAAAGCAGAGACATTGCTTTGCCAACAAAGATCCATCTAGTTAAGGCTATGGTTTTTCCATTAGTCATGTATGGATGTGAGAGTTGGACTGTGAAGAAAGCTGAGCACTGAATAATTGATGCTTTTGAACTGTAGTGTTGGAGAAGACTCTTGAGAGTCCCTTGGACTGCAAGGAGATCCAACCAGTCCATTCTGAAGGAGATCAACCCTGGGATTTCTTTGGAAGGAATGATGCTAAAGCTGAAACTCCAATACTTTGGCCACCTCATGTGAAGAGTTGACTCACTGGGAAAGACTCTGATGCTGGGAGGGATTGCAGGCAGGAGGAGAAGGGGATGACAGAGGATGAGATGGCTGGATGGCATCACTGACTCAATGGACATGAGTTTGAGTGAACTCCGGGAGTTGGTGATGGATACAGAGGCCTGACGTGCTGTGATTCATGCGGTCGCAAAGAGTCAGACTCATTTGAATGACTGAACTGAACTGAACTGATTATTCCAAAGGCATTGGATGTGATTAAGTCATGTGAGAAAAATTAGATTGAAGTTATTAGCAAAAGACTTGGTATTTCTCACAAAGCTAGTTAAATAATAGGCATTTTTTTGGACATACTTTTCTTTTTTACTAGGAAGATATTACTTATACTGTACACAATTTTGAAGTCTGTTCATTTTAGATATCCTTATAAGTTAGTGAGCTCATCACAAGATTTATACAATGATCAGTGTCCTTTAAGGCATAAAAAAATCAGTTAATTCCATAATCATACTATCAAAGTCATCAAAGAAAAGTGGATAATGATGTTTGGGGATTAACCACAGAGAGCTATTTAATGTGATTTGTGATCTTTGAATTTTTCACTGTTTTTTCCTACTATTTAAGCTTTTTTCTTTGTTTTTATTTTCTGAATTCAGTTGTAAGCATAAAACAAACAAACAAAAAAACAAACAGTTTAATATTATTTTGCCAGTGTCGTGACCTTGAACAGCTTCATTAATATTTCAGTTGGTAGATATCACAGACCACTTCTAGTGTATGCACTGGTGTGCATGAAGTTGCTTCAGTTGTGTCCAACTCTTTGTGGCCCTATGGACTGTATAGCCCACCAGGTTCTTCTGTCCATGAAATTCTCCAGGCAAGAATACTGGAGTGGGTTGCCATGCTCTCCTACAGGGGCATGAATCCAATCTGTGTCTCATGTCTCTTGCATTAGAAGGTGAGTTCTTTACCACTGTTGCCACCTGGGAAGCACTGTACTAGCATACAGAAGCTAATGATTTAAAAACTACATTTCTAAAACTATCTTGCAAGTTTAGGAATATGACATAGATCTTTCTTGAGTTTGATTTAGAGCCAAATCACATGGAGAGAGACAGAGAAAGTATAGTGCATCCACTTTGTGGGTACAGTCATAGCCAAGATGCATGATTCTAGAACAACTGACTGGTAGAAGTGCCTTTCCTGATTTCTTGACTTTGAGACTTGCGTGTTTGGGAAGGCACTACAGATTCTGGCAGATTGTGAAGTACTGTATTCAGGAGAGACCCAGGTCACTTCTATTATTCTATCCATCCTATACCCAGATAAAAGGTGAGAGGTGGGGTATTAGTAAGAAAAAGAGAACAGATATGTGAGATGTTAGCAGTCTCTTCACTAATTTATATCAACTTCTTACATGCACACACACAAATGGGTGGATTTATAGATTGGAAGAAAGGAAACATCTCAGTAGTTTCCATAAACCAAACCTATACACTACAAGAATAACAGAATATCACACAAGATAGTGAAGTTTTCCTCTGTTTTTTTTTTTTAATGTAATAGTTTATTCTCTTAACCATCCTCTAGGTTCATTATTTTCTGCTGTGCTGCACAACAGATAATTATTTTTGTTCCTATTTAAATATGAAGTAGTATAATCATAATTTGCTTACAAAAAAAGCAGCACAAATGGCTGGAATGAGTAAGCAAATGCTAAATAACTAAAATTGACTCAATATATACTTAGTACAATTTTTTCTGTCTTTTTCTTCTTTAAAAAAAAAACATCTCTACAAATGAAATTATAGTGCTTTCTAAGAGCTAATATTTATGCTAAAATATCCTCAGTCCCCAAAAGGGAAACTGAGATATATTCATCTAACTTCAAAGGGATTATTAATTCAATTGTAAACAGTAAAATTGTATTATTTAATTAGAAAGTTGAGGAAGGAAGAGAATTCAACATTATCCCAACATAGAAAATTTGGCTTAAAAGGGAAAATTTGACTTGAAAACAGAAATTAGAACTTCAGTAAAATTCACAAATATACCATGACTAAATGCATAAAATAATAGCAAGATCCAAGTGTTACCAAATGACTGATAATTACTACTTAAAGACATTTTAGGAGTACTCATAGGAAATAGCTACAAGACTCTTTTTTTAACTTAAAGGTCTAACAGCTTTAACAGCTAAATGAACATTTGAAAGAAAGCATAATAAATAAAGCAATAAATAAAATGATCCATCATGAGCCAATACCTGTATCTTATTGTTTTAAAGATAACATCTCTAGAGTAGAAAAGAACATTTATACTCTGGCTACTATTTTCCCAGTCTTCTCTTTCATCATTCTTCATGTTCTGTACACTGTGTGTTCTGATCTAAATGTGATTCCTTAAATAGATCAAGACATTGACTAGTCGTACTTGCTTTTTCTGCTTAGAATAAAATCCAGCCCTTTCAACCACCTGATTAACTCACCCTGTCTTTTAAGACTCAGCTGTGTCCAAAAATCATCTTAGAGGCCTTCCCAGAAAAAAATTTTAGATCATTCCCTGAGTTTCTCATGGTCAGGAGTTAGGGGCATCTTCTCTGTTTGTCACATGGCTGGTGACTTCTATCACAGTATTTGCATGGCATTCTAATCTTCAGCTTAACATTCATTAAATGTGTTAGAAAAAAATGAAATATCGTTTTGTACTCAAACGATCTCCTCTCTGAAGCCCACTTGCTTGAAGCAGGCAGACTTTCCAGTGCTAAATTGCCCCTGGAATAGGTTATGATTCTTCCCTAAAGATCAAGTTGGTTGAAAGTGCTTTAATTCTTGACTTTTGTATGTGTGTGTCTAAAACCTTCATTTTTCTAATTGGGATTCTGGTAAGGACTGAAGATAAGTGGTATGGAGGAGACCAGTGGAGGAAGTTTTTGAGAACTGGAAGGAGGTTGAAAGTCATCAATATGAAAAGAAACAGCAGCACTCATAGGAAGCAACAGTATTTCTGAAGGGCTTCTCTGGCGGCTCAGATGCTAAAGAATCCACCTGTAGTGCAGGAGACCTGGGTTTGATCCCTGGGTTGGGAAGATCTCGTTGGGAAGATCTCCTGGGGAAGGAAATGTCTACTCACTCCAGTGTTCTTGCCTGGAGAATCCTATGGAAAGAGGAGAGTAGTGGGCTGCAGTCCCTGGGGTTGTAAGAATCAGGCATGACTGAGTAACACACACACACACACACACACACACACACACACACTATTTCCGAGGAGGTATTGTGAGGTCCACTAAGGAGAGTGACTCTGTCAGGCACAGGGCCCTCCAGGCTCTCACATGTTCACCCTGCTCCATACATGCTTGAAGCAGCAGAGCCTGGCAATCTGGTGGAGCCACGGTTCTGGTGCAACAGGTGTCTCACCTGGAAAAAATATAGTCACATAATCAATAAGATTTCTCTCTATCATCTTCTTCCACTAACCTTGTAGAAAGAAAATGATTGTGGTAGACTCACCAGTCACCTCTGTTAGAGGTGTACATTTACAGAACTGTACAGAGACTGTACATTTACAGAACATCAAAAGAAAGCAAAAATATTAACAAGAATCATCCATGTTCATACAAAATAAATTCATTTATAACTCATTTTATTTTGAAAATTATTCAAGCATACCTATACTCAGTCACGTAGTCGTGTCTGACTTTGTGACCCCATGAACTGTAGCCCACCAGGCTCCTCTATCCATTGGATTTTCCAGGCAAGAATTCTGGAGTGGATTGCTGTTTCCTTCTCCAGGGGATCTTCCCAATCCAAGGATTGAACCTGCATCTCCTGCATTGGTAGGTGGATTCTTTTACTACTGAGCCATGTGAAAGGAGGTTATTAATTATTTTGGCTGCTGTCCTCTTCTATGTTATGAAACCCTTGAAGGCAGGCATTCTGTGTTTTTGTTGTTGTTGTTTTTGTCTCTATCTTCAGTAGTCATTATAATGCCTGACTCATAATGGGTGTTATATTGAATGAATAAGCATAAGGCAGAATGTCTCGTAAATGTTTCATATTGAAACTTCATTACAGACTTCAAAGCCCTCATTCACAACAGGTTAAATAACTTGAGATTTTTCAAAAAATACAAGAGAAGGAGGGGAATTTCTGGGAGCTCAGGGGACACCAAAGATTCATTCATTATTTGATTTAAATTTCTGTGGACAGGGAGCTTCTTTCTGTTGTATCTTGATGCGAAGCAAAGGAGCATGAGTTTGTTTATGAAGGCGTAAAACAGACACCTAAGCCTCAGTAAACATGCTGTATTGTATAAACCCTCTTACAGTCATTACTATTGATACTATTGATAAAATATTGATGTTGTATGATTGTTGTTCAGGGGTTGATTATGACACTAAATAAGGGAAGCCAAACTGAGTTGACAAATCAGTTGTAGCAGGAAAAATAAATTCAAGAAATAGCAACAATACAACAACAAAAAGCATGTGAATTTTCTGCAACATCTGGAGGGTTTTTTCCCTTACTCAAACTGGGCAAATGAATTGTTTTGCTGAAATCATTTCACACTCCGCCTGGACAACAGTGGGATCTGGTCAGAGGATGCTATAAAAATGGCCTTTCTCCTGAGTCAGATGGCCAGGCTTTAATGGCACTGATCCAATCTCTCTTCTGAGGTTTTTTGTCAATGTTTTCTAGGAATTAAAAACCTCTTTGTAAGAACTGATTTCAAATTAGGAAGTAAATCTTGAACTTCTTTAATATCTTCAGGTTATTTTGCAAAATAAAGTGATTTTAAATGTAATTTTCCAGCATCCTTGAACATTTTCAAAATTATTTCAATGCAAATCAAAGAAGTAAATTTTTTCTTTGCATATTGGTGAAACAAGGGGCAGAATAGTGATTCAGAGGACAGTAAGAGCTAAGAAGCATATACAATTCTTACAAAACACAAAGAATTAGGGCTCATAGTGATTTATATTTTACCTACTTTAAACTCAAATGACCAATAACATGCTACTCGCCTAATTATTTTCTAGACTAAAGTCTTTACGCTTGAAATAAATGTGGACTGGTTTATATAGGTAAATTAGATGGTAGGAGAAAAACATTAATATTATACAAAATTAATGCTTATCAGAAAGCAGGTCTATGTATGAGTGTGTGTGTTTGTGTGTGTGTATAAATTCCAGGAAAAGCATTCTTTTTGCTCAACAAGGTAGTGATCTTAGAGACAAACAAGTTAACACCAGTAGAAGGATACTGTGGGTATCCAAGGTACAAACTTTGAAAAATTAAATTCCCTCTGAAATACACAAGGCTTTAAAATAAAATCACTTTATACTGAATATAAAGAAGTTTGAGGTTCAAAACTCTCTCAAATTTTCCAAATTTTTATGAAGTCTAAACATCTAAGGAAAATTATTTCCTTTATGTTTTTATTAGAGTAACTTCAAATTCTCTTATATTAAATACAAAAATATAAAATAGATACCATTCTCCAAATGAAACCAGGGATCTAACGCACAGTTCAAAAAGATATATTACTATCATAATGTGTCAAAGAGCCTAGACTGAAACTTTAAACATCAGCATGGTGTACTTTGTTACGAGGACAAGAGAGGTTATAGGCTCTGGGTTCTTTCTTTGAAAGAATTTTCCAGGTGAGAGAACTGTATTTTCCAGATCTGATCACCCTCTTTATACTTCTATACTCCTTGGCTTATTTCATAGATATACTTATAGTTCATTCTAAGAAATTCAGTAACCACAAACCACTCATCATCTTGTAAAAATGGTTGTTGACTCCTGATCCAAAAAGTGATGTTACAATAAAATATTTTATTTCTCTTTCTTGTAAAGTGTGGATTTAAGGAAATAAATATGCAAAATATTATAATAATAGAAACATTAGGTTGACTCTAAATCTCTAACTATTCATGTGTATTTTTTTTTTACTTTGTGAGAATTAGCACAATTTAAAGTCATCTATTCATGTATGTGTTCACTAACTCAGTCATAAATATTGAAATTCACTATGTGCCAACTATTCTGAATTAGACACTATAAGATAAAACACTCTTCCAAAAAGAAAATGCATTCTGGTGAAGAACGATGAATCAAGGAGGCCAAGAAGAATATAACACTGACACGTGTTCATGTGTGTGCACCATATATTTTGATAAATGATGACAAAAGCATGGACTCTGAAGATTAGAAGATGGACTTTAAAATAAGAGACCCTGAAACTATTTTCACACACGTGGTTACAGACATTCAAGCTTCTTTGCTCTCCCTAATTGAAATTCAAGACCATTGACTTTAGAGTAGGAGTATTTTGCATACACAGATTTTGTTCATTTTGCCACTGAACTGAACTTGCCAGTTATCCATAATGTTGGCTTCATAAAAAGGAAGCTATGAGGGTGCTGTATATTGTATCCTAAATAAAATCATTTTCAAATTTTTATTTTCTCGTTTGTTGAGAGCCAGTATCTATGAACTATTTCACAAGTTAGAGATTATTTTGGATTTGAGTTAAACCATTTTAAAAACTACATTAAATTTAAGAAAATTTACTCAGTTAGGCTGCCCACTGACATGTTTTGCCTTTCAGGAGAAGGTGAATTTTAGCACATTTAATACTTTCTGGCATCATTAGGAGATAAAAACCCTTCTGATAGAAGTGTTCACATGTTTTTCTGAGTTATCAACCTTATTGTAGCATATATTCTCAAAATTTCATGCAGAGCAATAAATAAAACAATTCTTTCTTGAAACCAGTTGAGAAACATTCAGAAGACACTGTACCTATATTGGGTATTAAACTGTTCATCTTATCACTAAAAGACAATAAGTAGTTAATCAGCTTACATTTATATCAGATAACAAAGTAGTCCTAAATTTTAATGGCTTACAACAACAAAAAGACTTCTTTGTCACATTATATTTCCCGGTGACTTGACTGTGACACTGCTCCCTGTCTTCTTCATTTGGGGATCTAAGACACTGGGGGCAACTCCTATCTGAACCCCTTCATTTATCTCATAGCGAAAGTGAAGTCGCTCAGTCGCGTCCGACTCTTAGCAACCCCATGGACTGCAGCCCACTAGACTCCTCCGTCCATGGAATTTTCCAGGCAAGAGTACAGGACTGGGGTTCCATTGCCTTCTCCATGGGAGATGTAAAGAGTGATGGCAGAGACATACTTCAGTGCTTAAGGCTCAGAAATGATTCATGTCCCTTTACACATTTCATTGTCTGAGTTTCTCCAATTCACCATTATTAACATTTGAGATCCGATAATTCTTTGTCTTTTGGGGGAGGGAAAGGAGGGTAGCATTGTCTGGTGCATTATTGTTTACCAATGTCTTCGATCTCTTTACCCACTAGATACAAGTATCAATCCCAAGTTGTAAAAAATAAAAATGTCTCCAGAGAATGCCAAATGTTCCCTAGGGACAAGATATGGGTCAGATTGTGAATCACAGGTTTAAAAAGATTCATCCAGCCAAGGCTGAGAAATGGTAGTATGGTCTAATATCATGGAGAGGTCTAGTGGAAAGGGATACAATAGAGTTCCAAAAGGAAAAAGCTTAACAAGAGGATAATGCATATTTTTACAATAATGCAATCCAGCAAAAGAGAGATTGCAATTGAACCATTCTGCTTGTAACTTCATGTGCCCCAGTCACTTGCTGATTGTTCTAATATCACTTCTAAAGAAAATTACAATTTAAAAAAAAGTCATGGTGTACGTTAATTCAGATATCTGCAAACCAACTTTAAACCTCAAACCAAAAATGTTCAAACTTTTATCAATATATATTATGAAAGTTTTACAATGAGATTAAATGATAAAATACAGATACTCCAAAAATAAAATGTCAACCATGATGAGATTCTCGGTTGAATTTCCACGATTACCAATGTCAGGAAAAATTATCTATTGATTACATATTAAATGTCCTTGAGGTAGGTTAAGTTCAAAATCATTCATGAAGTTATGTGCTAATAACTATTCCAACATAAATCAAAATATAAAGAATCTGATCATAAAATTATTCCAGTTTCCCGCAAATCCTTTTTTCTATACTTAATCTAATCTTGAGACATGTTAGATACCTGGGTTGATTTCAGTTTCATTCAAAGTTTTAATATTGTATATAAAAAAAGAATGAAAGATGCTTTGAGATATAGTGTTATACTCAGGTGTGAGTATTTCCTGGGTCTATGAAAGAGCCCAACAAATGAATAAAAAAGGACAGGCTCATACTCAAGTGATTTAGTATCATCAGTTCCTATGGCAAAACTATTCCTGGCAAAATTATATTTTGGTAACCCAGGACCTAGGATTATCTAAGAAATTAGAGGTTTTAATGGTGTCTTGGTTAAATGGATTGATGGGGAAAACCATTTGACTTTACCTTTGACAGAAAACCTGTCAGTCTATGCTTGATGCTTGGAGACCAGAACTCTGGAAAGTAAAGTTAAAGGTGAAAAAGTGTCCATGAAGAGTATGCTTAGGACACATTGTTGACTACACTGAAATAAAAATTCACCCAGGAATGCAGGCTCAACTGTAATTTTTTGAGCTATTTCTGACTTTTAAAGAAATTTAGGCTTTATTTTAACTAAGTTGTTTTTCAAAAATATTCAAAAATTCTTATTTTTTCTAGGTCCCTCACTTTGGTCACCCTGATGCTGAACTGAGGAGGAGGGAGTTCATAGTCAAGCTATAGCGCTTTTTACTATAAAAGTCTATTTACTAAGGCTGCATTGTTAAAATTCAACTGCACAATTTTGTAAGTGTTCTCATGCTACAAGATAATTCCCTATAAATTCTGCATGAATTGAGCCAAACCAAGTTCCTCTAAACTTTAAAGGCATAGCATTGCATGTATATTTCACTTCCTAATATCAGTCTGTGTCTCTGCCTATAGAGTCACAGGCAAGTGCACCTGAATCTAGGATTAAAACAAGTAAGAAATGAAAATTTCCCCCTTATCTGTGTTTAGCCTCTATTAACAGAGGGTCACAGACTTTAAGCAGACAGAATGAAATATTTTTTATAATGATATGCTGACAAAGTCTAGATTTGCATACATGGCTATAGATTTAATAATAAAGTGACTTGTTTACATTACACTCCTGAATAAGCATACTCACTAGACACAGAAATTTCTAGAATCTAAGAGGTTTAGTAAGACAACTTCCTTAATGGGAACCTGTCTTACTCAATCTAATCCGTGGCCTAGAGAGGATGAGAATGAGCCTCTGTGCTGATTGGCAGACTTGAGAGAATGAAGATAGGTGGGACTGAGCTAAACACAATTTCTCATTACTCCACTCTGAGATAAGTCCATCTTCTTCTGATGAGGAAGAACAGCTGTGCTGTATGGAAACTGACCAAGAGTGCCACTCAGAACAAACTCCCCACAGGAAAATAGAGCCAGAAAATGGAAGTTTCCCCTCCCTAATATTGCAAATATTATATTGAATTGAAACTCTGCTGATTATGACTGCAATTATTATTATTAATATGATAAAACTTATTTAATATTGTCCAATTTTTAGTCAGTAAGAAACATTTTGTTTAAAAATACATGGTCATAGAGAATAAGATTAAAATGCAGTAGTGAGTTAGTTGTCTTTGGCATTAAAACATGAGCAGACTTTAAACAAATAATTTCTTGGTGTCTTTATATGATTTATTGCTCTTTAGATAAAATATATTATGATTTGACAATATGTTAAGACAACACAGAGAAAAATAAATTTTTGATGTATGTTTTAATAATTTCATAATTTTTAGATTTTCCTCTTTAGTTTAACATGGATTATTCAAGTCTCAATAGATAATATAATTCTATCTTCTTTTTTAAATCATATCTAGGGATAAGGGATGCTTTAGAAGATGCTGCCTTCCTTCTTTTTATCAATAGACAGTGATTTTTTAGGTACAACTTACAAAGTAGAGAATGATTTTGTTTCTTTGAAGATCCAATGAAATACTAGGCACCTTAAAAAATATCATACTTTCATATGATGATATTTGTAGGAAGTATGTTTTTAACATAAATGGTCACTCATATATTTATTGTGTTAGTGTTAGTCACTCAGCCCTGTCCAACTCTGCGACCCCCTGGGGTGTAGCTGGCCAGGCTCCTCTGACCGTAGAATTCTCCAGTCAAGAATACTGGAGTGGGTTGCCATTTCCTTCTCCAGGGGATCTTCCAGACTCAGGGATCATAGTGGGGTCTCCTGCATTGCAGGGAGATTCTTTAACATCTGAGTTACCAAGGAACAAGTATAAATAAATGGCATTTAACATTTGTGTGATGCCTTTCTGGGATCATTTCTGTCTTGTGTAACAGGATCTTGCTTCATCTTAATAGTAGGGCTAAGTACCATGCGTCTTAGAAGCTTCAGTTGTGTCCAGCTGTTTGCAACCCTGTGGACTGTAGCCCTCCAGGCTCCTCTGTCCATGGAATTCTCCAGGAAGAATACTGGAGATATCCTCCAGGGGATCTTCCTGACCGAGGAACTGAGTACAGCTACCTCAGACATTAAATTAGCCCTGATACCCTTAGAGGAAAATGGTGTTCAGAGAATATAGTATAGTAACTAAAGGTAATTGTCAATACTGGTACTAGTCATTGTTTCCATATTTCAATAGTAGAGCTCAGAGATAGTTTATATATATATATATATATATAATTTAATGCATTTGAAACTGGCACTCATTTCCAATTTTAATTTAGGAAGACTGTATTTTACTTATATTTTAATTTCTTTCATGCTTAAAACCTTGAATTCTAACAATTATAAACTTGTTTTACATTATATGCTTTTAAGTATGAAAATGACTTTTAAAAGATTTCAGAAATTAATGTTTTAAATTTAAATTATTAGCTCATTAAAAAATTACCTTGAGGTTCTTTTTGTCCTTGAAAATATCACACATACACCAATCCATTATGAATACTACTTAGATATACATTGCACAGTTTTTAGAGTCTTATGTCTGCATTTTTTATTGGGTATATTTATGGGACATGAATTTTGGGGTTATAAGGTATGCATATGTAGTAGATATGCCAAGGAGTTTTCTGAAATTGTTGTGCAAATCTAGTTTCTACCAGCAGTAAATGAATTGTTCAATTGTTGCATATCACTAATAAAACTTGATGCTGTCAGTTTATTATATTTTAACCAGTCTGATTGAAAATTCTATATCTTTGGGTTTTATTTTAATGTTCAGTAATTCAACTTTAATTTAGGATATGCATTTCCATGAATTTTAGTGTGTGCAGAGCCACATATAACCAATATCACACCACATCAACCCTAAATTTTAACAACCACTCATCTTTTTTCCATCACTATAGTGCTGCCTTTTCAAGCATGTCATAAATAGAATCTGTATAATTTAAATTATGTGTTTATAGTCTGACTCTACAACTAAAATATGTGTGTGTGTGTGTGTGTGTGTGTGTGTGCATGTGTATGTGTTTCATTCGTGACAGAATCCACTCCGTGGACATCTGTTGTATAAGTGAATAAATGCATAATATATGCTACTTTATTTCAATTAAGTTTTCTGTCATTTTTAATAAAAATAAACACTTTTCACTGTTTATATATTCTTTCTTCTCTCCATTTATTCACTCCCCCAGTTAAAATTCATTGCGTCCTACCTTCCCCAAATGTTAAACTTATTCTCTCTTCAAATGTACACATTAAAGCTAAAACTTGATAGGTCTTAAATATATTGATTTAACTGAAAAATAAAAGTATCTAATCTGTTCTTAGGGCTTCTCTGGTTGCTCAGATGGTTAAGAATCTGCCTGCAATGCAGGAGACCTTGGTTCAATCTCCAGGAAGATCTCCTGGAGAATGGAATGGCAATCCATTCCAGTATTCTTGTCTGGAGAATTCCATGCACAGAGGAGCCTAGTGGGCTACAGATCATGGGGTCACGAAGAATCAGACATGACTGAGTGGCTAATACACATACACAATCCATTCTTAATACACCTACAATGCAATAAAATGTACAGGTACCTTCAATTAGATGGGTTTATCGAAGAGAATAATCAATGATATCAAGAAAGAAATAAAACTTCCAATATATAAATATATATATTTATTTTCTAAGTGATAACATATAGCTATTATAATTAACTCACATGTTTTCACGAATGTCTCTGTGTTTCTATTTTTTTCCCCAAAAATCCTGGGGCACTGAATTTCTTCATTGTCTCAGTTAAGCCTCACACCTCATCCAACCTTTGTTGGAAACTCAGGCATTGGCAGCCCACTCCAGTACTCTTGCCTTGAAAATCCCATGGATGGAGGAGCCTGGTGGGCTGCAGTCCATGGGGTCGCTGAGAGTTGGACACGACTGAGTGCCTTCCCTTTCACTTTTCCCTTTCATGCATTGGAGAAGGAAATGGCAACCCACCCCAGTGTTCTTGCCTGGAGAATCCCAGGGATGGGGGAGCCTGGTGGGCTGCCATCTATGGGGTCACACAGAGTCGGACACGACTGAAGCAGCTTAGCAGCAGCAGCAGCAGCAGCAGCAGCAGCAGCAGCCAATTCTTAAGACATGTCAAGTTAGAATGTAGATTGTAAACATAAATAAAAAGTGCAGAAATTTCTCAGGGACCCAGAGGAAGTTGCATGTGACATGAATCATCACTTAATTTTATGTTTGTTAAATTCTCTATCAAATTGCTTTGGTTTCTTCCTCCCAACATATGGGGAAAAAAAAACAAACTGAAAAATGTGAAATTAGTAAAACAAGACCTGATGTCACAATTCAGCAAGGGTCTTTGGATAGGAAGGGTAAGAAACTGTTTTTTATTTTCTCTGAAGTCAATGCATAAGGAGTTTCTGCCACTGTTTCACAAGTCAGGTGATTCTAAGCAAAAAATGCAAAACAAAAAACTGAATTTCTTGCCAGTCTTAAACTAAAATAACATGAATTCAACTATTATAGTAACTTTAGTTTGAATTCAAGCGAGTTAATTTAGGTCTATGGTAATATTATGACTGATACTATATGTATATATTTTCACCTAGTGGTAGCATGTATGTTTAACTGTACATGTCATCTACAGTTCTTTACAACTGATTATTTATTTGTGAAGAGTAGTTCTCAGCAGAAAACTGAGAGGGATAGGAGACTGAGAGCCAGAGCAGGAGAGAGAGAAAGAGAGAGAAGGAGAAGCTAGGTATGAGGTGAAGTAAATGGAAGGATGAGAGAAGGGAGGAAGAAAAGGAGGGGCAGAGGGTGAGGGGGAGAAGGGTGAGAGATTGAGTCTTAGCCAATAAATCTACTAGCTGAAATAACTCAGTGTATCAAAGGCGCTTTTATAAATGGGGGAAAGACAACCTAGGATAGAGTACATAGATAACAACTGATAAATGTGATGTTTTAAAGGAAGCAAGGATTGAAACAGAACCGACGGGTAGTATACACAAGCACAAAGTAAAAAAGGTCAAGTAATATGTTGTAATTAATTTTCAGACATAGTGTAGGAAGCAGGTAGTCTGTAATACTGATTCCATCAATAGAAGGATAAAGGTCAGGTTGGGGCAAATTGTACAAGAAGGGTTTTAATATAACATTAGATTCTCTCCATCATTCCCTGTGAGATAGTGCTTCATGCAAAATGGACTTATGTTCAGTCTAGAAAGCTGAGTTTCCATAGAAGTGGTACTTTATTTTCATATTAATCAAACATGCATGCATGCTAAATCGCTTCAGTCATGTCTGACTCTTTGCAACCCTATGGACTGTGTAGCCCACCAGGCTCCCCTGTCCAAGGGATTCTTCAAGCAAGAATACTGGAGTGTGTTGCTTTGTCCTCCTCCACGGATCTCCCTGACCTAGGGATCAAACTCATGTCTCTTATGTCTCCTGCATTGGCAGGCATGTTCTTTACTACTAGAGCCACCTGGGAAGCCTATTAATCAAATATAGGTATTTGGAAAATAATAAAGGAAAATAATATGTATTTATTAAAGATACAAACTATGTGCCATATTTTATATGTTGTTTAGAGTCTATAAACCATTCAGCCTAAATTAATAGAGATTATCTTCATGAGATATTTTAAGAACAAATAGTGAAGAGTTGTATAAAAGTTGCCTTCCTTCAAATCTCAATTTGCTACTTACTAACTATGTGAGTTTGGTAAGATCTTATTGCCTCATTTTCTTCACACATAAAATAGTGATAATAAAACATATTGCATAGGGTAGTGTGATTTAGGATAACATCTGACACACGAGGACTACTCAAATATTAGATAGTGTTAGTAATTAAATATCCATCATCTAAGTAAAAAATTCTTTGAATTCTTAATATAAACTCAGCTTTTCAAAACAGGCACTATATCCTTCTGCGTCTAATCACATTTGCCCTGTGACTGAATACATTATTCAAAGGCATATTTGAACAGCCTTAGGGTGACCCCATTGGAGAAGGAAATGGCAACCCACTCCAGTGTTCTTGCCTGGAGAATCCCAGGGATGGGGGAGCCTGGCTGGCTAAAGTCCAGGGGGTCACAGAGAGTCGGATACAACTGAGCATGCACACACATGCACACAGGGTGACCTCACCAAATAGACACAATCTTGTGTAATTCCTTCTCAGGGTGAGTTTGGCAGGACTTGTTACTTGATTCTGAGCCATGAGAACGTGGTGAAGGTGATGTGATATTACTCTCTTAATAAAGCTATGTTATACAGCAAGGGGGAATGGGTGTCACAAATGACCATGTGGCACAGGACTGACAAAGGCAACTCCTGGCTAACAACCAGCAAGAAAATGGGATCTTGGTCCTAAAACTACAAGGAGATGAAGTCTGCCAGCAACCTGAGGGATCTTAGATGCAGCTCTTTCCCCTGCCAAGCCTCTAGTAAAACTGTAGACCTTGATTTTATTTAGATGATGTCCTAAGCAGGGTTCAAAGTATATATACATTTCTGATACACACATATACATAATCTACTATGAAGATAAGCCTAAGGAAAGAGAATAATTTATAGCTGTTATCATTAATGTTATTTCAATATGAGGCTCTATGAAGACCATGCTTCCCAATAAGCTCAGCTATTTTGGAAGTCTTTTATGTGTCTACAGATCTACGTTAACAGGTTAACTGGGGAATTTCCCGGTGGCTCCAGTGGTTAGAACTTGCTTCACTGCTGAGGGCCCAGGTTTGATACCTGATCAGGGAAATAACTGTCCCTAACTCCCTTTCTTATATGTTCCCAAATAATACTTGGTAAATGAAACTTGATGACTAAAAATCTCTTTCAATATTATCTTAATATAGCTGAATTCTTACATTTATGGATTGTTGAATTACATGCTCAAGATGCAGATTTCCTAAATGTATTCCAGGGAAAAACAAAAATAACTGTAATTTAAAAATACAGTCATTTTCAAATAACCATTTCTTGTTAGAAGTAGGATGCCAAGGAATTATTGCTTGTATCACCCAAGACACCACTTCAGGTTTCCATTTCATTAACATATGTGTCCTTCAGGTTGAGGCCTTTGTGTCCTCTTCTAACTTTTACATCTAACACAAGTCTTCTTTGGAACAGTAGTCCAGTTGCCACATAATGATCACCCAAAAATTTAGTGGTGTTAAATTATAAATATTTAACAGTGCTTCATATTCTATTGGACAGAAACTCAGAAAAGACTCAGTGGTGAAGGTGTCTCTCTTCTCCATAAATACTTATCTTCAAAGACCTGAGTGGCTGGAAGGTAGAATGATTTGGTCTGGAAGACTTACTTCACAGGTAACTGCTTTACTGACTTAGTGCCTGGGCTGGGTGAGATGATGGTTTCGAATAGTTGTGATTATCAACCAGAGCATCTACAGGTGGCCTCTTTGTGTGACTTGGGCTTCTTACCATATGGCATTAGTATGAGTGGAAAGATCATGAGAAGGAGTGTTCTAGAACCAAACTTCCAGGAAAGTCAAGTGGCAGCTGTACACTTTTTTCTGACCCAGTCCGTGAAGTCATGCCATTTTCTTTTTTACTAGAAGCAGTCATCAAACCAGCCAAGATTCAACAAGAAAAGATTTGAGTCCAGATTTTGATGAGAATTGCAGAACAGAAGAGTGCGTTGGATGGGAGACACTGTGGTTTGGCCAAGTTTGGAAAATACATTCTGCTACATAAGGCATGTTAAATTCTGAATGACAAACTGGAGAATTGGGGGCTATAGAAAACTTCCATTACATAGAAACTAAAGACTTTACATAGAAATTCATTAGCCACTATGATCTTTAAGGTTTGAATGGTTTGAATTCAAATCTGAAAGGTTTGAATGCATAACCTTTATAGCCTTTTAGGGTTACAGGAAGCTATGATCCAGAATGTAGCCTATGAGTAACTTTTTAATTTGTGGTTCTCCTCTTTCCTGCCAGAACTGCTGGGCAGTCATTAAACCAGTGGTGAGTGCTAGTTTAATTTGATTTCTACTAGAACACAGTAAAGGTAGATGAAAAGTAAATAATAGGGAATAATGTGACTACTAATACAATTGTATATTATGTAGATAAAATGTTGGCTTGAGGTAGAACATAGAGGGAGAAAACGTTCTCTCATTTTCCTTATTCAGCATTATCAGTTGTTTGCTTAATGTCATTATTAGAATATACTAAAATATTAATATATTTTTATTATAAGAATAGACATCTTGGAATGTGAAGTCAAGTGGGCCTTAGAAAGGATCATTATGAACAAAGCTAGTGGAGGTGATGGAATTCCAGTTGAGCTGTTTCAAATCCTGAAAGATGATGCTGTGAAAGTGCTGCACTCAATATGCCAACAAATTTGGAAAACTCAGCAGTGGCCACAGGACTGGAAAAGGTCAGTTTTCATTCCAGTCCCAAAGAAAGGCAATGCCAGAGAATGCTCAAATTACCGCACAGTTGCACTCATCTCACATGCTAGTAAAGTAATGCTTAAAATTCTCCAAGCCAGGCTTCAGCAATACGTGAACCGTGAACTCCCTGATGTTCAAGCTGGTTTTAGAAAAGGCAGAGGAACCAGACATCAAATTGCCAACATCCACTGGATCATGGAAAAAGCAAGGGATTTCCAGAAAAACATCAATTTCTGCTTTATTGACTATGCCAAAGCCTTTGACTGTGTGGATCACAATAAACTGTGGAAAATTCTGAAAGAGATGGGAATACCAGACCACCTGACCTGCCTCTTGAGAAATCTGTATGCAGGCCAGGAAGCAACAATTAGAACTGGACATGGAACAACAGACTGGTTCCAAATAGGAAAAGGAGTATGTCAAGGCTGTATATTGTCACCCTGCTTATTTAACTTCTATGCAGAGTACATCATGAGAAATCCTGGATTGAAAGAAACGCAAGCTGGAATCAAGATTGCCAGGAGAAATATCAATAACCTCAGATATGCAGATGGCACCACCGTTATGGCAGAAAGTGAAAGAGGAGCTAAAAAGCCTCTTGATGAAAGTGAAAGAGGAGAGTGAAAAAGTTGGCTTTAAGCTCAACATTCAGAAAACGAAGATCATGGCATCTGGTCCCATCACTTCATGGGAAACAGATGGGGAAACAGTTGAAACAGTGTCAGACTTTATTTTGGGGGGCTCCAGAATCACTGCAGATGGTGACTGCAGCCGTGAAATTAAAAGACGCTTACTCCTTGGAAGAAAAGTTATGACCAACCTAGATAGTATATTCAAAAGCAGAGATGTTACTTTGCCGACTAAGGTCTGTCTAGTCAAGGCTATGGTTTTTCCTGTGGTCATGTATGGATGTGAGAGTCGGAGTGTGAAGAAGGCTGAGTGCTGAAGAATTGATGCTTTTGAACTGTGGTGTTGGAGAAGACTCTTGAGAGTCCCTTGGACTGCAAGGAGATCCAACCAGTCCATTCTGAAGGAGATCAGCCCTGGGATTTCTTTGAAAGGAATGATGCTAAAGCTGAAACTCCAGTACTTTGGCCACCTCATGCGAAGAGTTGACTCATTGGAAAAGACTCTGATGCTGGGAGGGATTGGGGGCAGGAGGAGAAGGGGATGACAGAGGATGAGATGGCTAGATGGCATCACTGACTCGGTGGACGTGAATGTGAGTGAACTCCGGGAGTTGGTGATGGACAGGGAGGCCTGGCATGCTGGGATTCATGGGGTCGCATAGAGTCGGACACGACTAAGCAACTGAACTGAACTGAACTGAAGTTTTATTATAAGAACATATATTCCTTTATTTTACTTCAAAAACGACATCATACTAAAGAGGTTTGCTTTTTATTAGTTCATTATATACCTTTATAGATTAGAAAATAAAATGAACTTACATTATTTAGACATTTTAGTGAGATTCATACATTAGTGTGCGTAAACATTCACATTCATATGTAGTTGTCTGAATAATAAGAATTCATTAAAAAATCACAATTTGGGTGGAATGCTCAGGATCATTTAGGTTTATTAAATATTAGTTGCAACATATATTTTTTACCTAGTTATAATTTTTAAGAAAATGCAAAAGAAATACTAAGAAGAGAGAGAATCGAAATTATATATTTATTTTTATACTTGATAGCTGCATGTACTTTGGCAAGTTGTTCGGATATGAGTTGAATCACTTATAAGATTTAAAGGCTATATTTACAGATTTCTAAGACTCCTCACTCCAGTACTCTTGCCTGGAAAATCCCACGGATGGAGGAGCCTGGTAGGCTGCAGTCCATGGGGTCGCTAAGAGTCAGACACGACTGAGCGACTTCACTTTCACTTTTCATTTTCATGCATTGAAGAAGGAAATGGCAACCCACTCCAGTGTTCTTGCCTGGAGAATCCCGGGGACAGGGGAGCCTGGTGGGCTGCTGTCTATGGGGTCGCACAGAGACAGACACGACTGAAGTGACTTAGCAGTTAGCAGTTACATATATAAATTTCTATGCAAAAAATATAAAAATGATAATTAAAATATCAATTTAGTGAATAAAACTGACATTTCAATGCCAGACATTTGATATCTTTACCACTAGAACTGAACAGCTGTATCTATACATCCATCCGTATATCTATTTATAATATTTATATGTACCCTAGATTCACAAATAAAATACACAATTTAATATTAGTCCATTTAGCACTTACTCTATGGAATAAACAAACAGTCATCAAAATATATTATTTATAACGGCAAAGTTTAACTTGTAATTTAGAATGCATAGCATATTTTTAAGAGTTTGGAGACAGGATATATCAAGTTAAACTACTAACTGTCCATTTACTTTTTTGTTCTTTAAGCCTTTTTTGGGAACACAACTCTGAATCAATTTCATGTTCTATTCCTTTTCAGGAAGTCCATTTGTCTTTTACCCAAGTAAATATGTCAAACTGCTGAGAATAATACTACAATCTGGCAAATCTATCTTTAACTTGGAGATCCAAATAACTAGTTTATATGAAATAGGTTAAGGATCTCAGTATTTGTAATCTAAGATTTTAAAGTTGTTCTTAGAGTATAATTCATTGACATGGAACTATTCAGGAGTTTAGAATCAATAAAGGTTATTAAAACTTGCAAAATTTTCAAGTAACTTAACCAATGTAGTAACATAAAAACATTAAATTTGTAGACCCATTATTGTGTTAAAGGTGTATAAAAGTATCATCTGGGTGCCCAATTCTCTTTAATGCAGAAATGAAATGATGCAAAAGACAGTTTTCTCAGGATTCTGAATTGAGGAAATGATTCATTCAAGTTTTCTAAAAGACATGAAATTTTCACACACTAATTTTTTGAAGTTGAATAATGATCTATGTTAGGTACTTGTATAATGAAAATATTCATTTTGGGAACGATAAACACATCTAAACAAAGGGAAACTACCTTTAGGTGGATTAATCATTAATTACCCATCATCTACAAAGTCGGATAGTAGTCAGTGAATAAATGGTTACATGGCAGCAAGATGTCTTAATGAGAGTTAAGAAATTGTGCCTAGTAGTTCTGAATGAAGACATATTTGGAAGGGATAGTTAGCCATGAGCATGGCCAGAGTTATCCAGAAAGTGTCTAAATTTCGCTGTAGAGGCTATTGGTTGAAGATAATAAAGAGAGTCAAAACCTGTTCAAAAGATTTTCTCAATTCTCTTCTTAGATAATATAATCACTTAAGTATTTGTCAAATTTAAATATGGTATATTTTTGTTGTTTGTGTTAATGTTTTAAACTTACTTATTAACAAAATAGCAGAAGGGAATTTGTATTTGTTTTAAAAATTAAATGTGTGAATAAACAGACAATATGCAATAATTATTTCAAATGTTGCTTGGAAAAGATTGTGTGTTTAATTTTAGCAAGGATATCAATATGGTTACTATTGGTAATTTTAAAACCAATTTAGTAAATACTAGATAAATCAATATTTTTAAAAGTTTGTTTCTGAAGCATCATATTTTTTAAGGATAGTCATGCTATATATTTTTTCACTTAATACTGCAGAAGACAATATGTCTTATGATATAAAATTCTAAAAGATATTTATAAATTATCTTTCATACTCCTGGGCTAGGACATATTCTCCTTTCATCAAATATGTGCATAGTTTGAGTCATGGAAGAAAACTTCAGGGCAAAAATGTTCTTTGATTGTCCCTATATTTATCTCTCTTGGCTTCAAGCTCGAGAATAAAGTTGAGTAAAGAGAAATGAGAAACCAGGTGTCTGTGAATTTTTATTGGCATACTAAACTTCAGTACGCAACCTCATCCTTTGTATCAGTTCAGTTCAGTCACTCGGTCGTGTCCGACTCTTTGTCACTCCATGAATCACAGCACGCCAGGCCTCCCTGTCCATCACCAACTTCTGGAGTTTACCCAAACTCATGTCCATCGAGCCAGTGATGCCATCCAGCCATCTCATCCTCTGTCGTCCCCTTTTCCTCCTGCTCCAAATCCCTTCCAACATCAAAGTCTTTTCCAATGAGTCAACGCTTCCCATGAGGTGGCCAAAGTAATGGAGTTTCAGCTTTAGCAACAGTCCTTCCAGGACTGATCTCCTTTAGGATGGACTGGTTTTATCTCCTTGCAGTCCAAGGGACTCTCAAGAGTCTTCTCCAACACCACAGTTCAAAAGCATCAATTCTTCACCGCTCAGCTTTTATCACAATCCAACTCTCACATTCATACATGACTACTGGAAAAAGCATAGCCTTGACTAGACAGACCTTTGTTGGCAAAGTAATGTCTCTGTTTTTAAATATGCTATCTAGGTTGGTCATAACTTTCCTTCCAAGGAGTAAGCATCTTTTCATTTCATAGCTTCAATCACCATCTGCAGTGATTTTGGAGCCCCCAAAAATAAAGTCTGACACTGTTTCCACTGTTTCCCCATCGATTTCCCATGTAATGATGGGACCAGAGGCCATGATCTTCATTTTCTGAATGTTGAGCTTCTAGCCAACTTATTCACTCTGCTCTTTCACTTTCTGCCATAAGGGTGGTGTCATCTGCATATCTGAGGTTATTGATATTTCTCCCAGCAATCTTAATTCCACCTTGTGCTTTTTCCAGCCCAGCGTTTTTCATGATATACTCTGAATATAAGTTAAATAAGCAGGGTGACAATATACAGCTTTGACGTACTCTTTTTCCTATTTGGAACCAGTCTGTTGTTCCATGTCCATATCTAACTGTTGCTTCCTGACCTGCATACAGGTTTCTCAAGAGGCAGGTCAGATGGTCTGGCATTCCCATCTCTTTCAGAATTTTCCACAGTTTTTTGTGATCCACCGAGTCAAAGGCTTTGGCACAGTCAATAAAGCAGAAATATATGTTTTTCTGGAACTCTTGCTTTTTTGATGATCCAGCAGATGTTGGAAATTTGATCCAACATCAATGAATGTTTCAGGGCAAAGGCTAATAGCCTTTTGCCAGAAGAACACACTGGTCATAGAAAACAACCTCTTCCAACAACACAAGAAAAGACTCTACACATGGACATCACCAGATGTTCAATACTGAAATCAGATTGATTATATTCTTTGTAGCCAAAGATGGAAAAGCTCTATACACTCAGCAAAAACAAGACCAGGAGCTGACTGTGACTCAGATGATCCTTTGTATATGTATTCACAAATATATAGTTCAGTTCAGTCGCTCAGTCGTGTCTGACTCTTTGCGACCCCATGAATCACAGCATGCCTGTTCATCACCATCTCCCAGAGTTCACCCAGATTCATGTCCATTGAGTCCGTGATGCCATCCAGCCATCTCATCCTAGGTCGTCCCCTTCTGCTCCTGCCCCCAATCCCTCCCAGCATCAGAGTTTTTTCCAATGAGTCAACTCTTCACATGAGGTGGCCAAAGTATTAGAGTTTCAGGTTTAGCATCATTCCCTCCAAAGAAATCCCAGGGTTGATCTCCTTCAGAATGGACTGGTTGGATCTACTTGCAGTCCAAGGGACTCTCAAGAGTCTTCTCCAGCACCACAGTTCAAAAGCATCAATTCTTCGGTGCTCAGCCTTCTTCACACTCCGACTCTCACATCCAACAGGAAAAACCATAGCCTTGACTAGACAGACCTTAGTCAGCAAAGTAATGTCTCTGCTTTTGAATATGCTATCTAGGTTGGTTGTAACTTTTCTTCCAAGGAGTAAGTGTCTTTTAATTTTATGGCTGCAGTCACCATCTGCAGTGATTCTGGAGCCCCCAAAAATAAAATCTGACACCATTTCCACTGTTTCCCCATCTATTTCCCATGAAGTGATGGGACCAGATGCCATGATCTTCGTTTTCTGAATGTTGAGCTTTAAGCCAACTTTTTCACTCTCCTCTTTCACTTTCATCAATAGGCTTTTTAGCTCCTCTTCACTTTCTGCCATAACGGTGGTGTCATCTGCATATCTGAGGTTATTGATATTTCTCCTGGCAATCTTGATTCTAGCTTGTGTTTCTTCCAGTCCACCGTTTCTCATGATGTACTCTGCATAGAAGTTAAATAAGCAGGGTGACAATATACAGCCTTGACATACTCCTTTTCCTATTTGGAATCAGTCTGTTGTTCTATGTCCAGTTCTAACTGTTGCTTCCTGATCGGCATACAGATTTCTCAAGAGGCAGGTCAGGTGGTCTGGTATTCCCATCTCTTTCAGAATTTTCCACAGTTTATTGTGATCCACACAGTCAAAGGCTTTGGCATAGTCAATAAAGCAGAAATAGATGTTTTTCTGGAACTCTCTTGCTTTTTCCATGATCCAGTGGATGTTGGCAATTAGATCTCTGGTTCCTCTGCCTTTTCTAAAACCAGCTTGAACATCAGGGAGTTCACGGTTCACGTATTGCTGAAGCCTGGCTTGGAGAATTTTAAGCATTACTCTACTGGCATGTGAGATGAGTGCAATTGTCCGGTAGTTTGAGCAGTATTTGACATTGCCTTTATTGGAATGAAACTGACCTTTTCCAGTACTGTATTATTATTTAATTTTAAAACTCAGGGAAATATAAATTATGAATAAAGAAATAATATCTATATAAATAAGTGTTCTAATATTCTTCTTACATGCTGATGGACGACATACATTTTCTGGGATGCATACCTTCATTTGGAGACTGTGCACAAGAAAATACTTTGGGAATGAAGTAAATGTACTTGTCTTCATTATTATATACTTATAACTTTAAACATTTCTATCCTTATTGAGCTCATTTTATGCAACAGGCAGTGTGCTAAGTAAACATCTTGGAACTTAATTTATTAATTAAGACTGAAGAGTAGAAATTATGAAGCAGCTCAGGAAGCAACAGTTAGAACTAGACATGAAACACCAGACTGGTTCCAAATAGGAAAAGGAGTGTGTCAAGTCTGTATATTGTCACCCTTCTTATTTAACTTATATGCAAAATACATCATGAGAAACGCTGGGCTTGGTGAAGCATAAACTGGAATCAAACATAGCTGGGAGAAATATCAATAATCTCAAATATGCAGATGACACCACTCTTATGGCAGAAGGTGAAGAAGAACTAAAAGTCTCTTGATGAAGTAAAAGAGGAGAGTGAAAAAGTTGGCTTAACACTCAGCCTTTAAAAACCTAATATCCTGGCATCCAGTCCCATCACCTCATGGCAAATAGATGTGGAAACAGCGGCTGACTTTATTTTTGGGGGCTCCAAAATCACCTCAGATGGTGACTGCAGCCATGAAATAAAAAGATGATTACTCCTTGGAAGGAAAGTTATGACCAACCTAGACAGCATATTAAAAAGCAGAGACATTACTTTACCTACAAAGGTCCATCTTGTCAAGACTATGGTTTTTCCAGTAGTCATTTATGGATGTGAGGGTTGGACTATAAAGAAAGCTGAGTGCTGAAGAACAGATGCTTTTCAACTGTGGTGTTGAAGACTCTTTAGAGTCCCTTGGACTGGAAGGAGATCCAAAGAGTCCTTCCTAAAGGAGATCAGTCCTGAGTGTTCATTGTAAAGACTGATGTTGAAGCTTAAACTCTGATACTTTGGCCACCTCATGCGAAGAACTGACTCATTTGAAAAGACCTTGATGCTGGGAAAGATTGAAGGCAGGAGGAGAAGGGGACAACGGAAGATGAGATGGTTAGACAGCATCACTGACTCAATGGAGTTGAGTTTGAATCAACTCAGGAAGTTGGTGATGGGCAGGGAGGCCTGGCATGCTGTGATCCATGGGGTCGCTAAGAGTCAGACACGACTGAGTAACTCAACTTAACTAAGGTAGTCTTTCCTCTCCAGTATCCTTGCCTGCAAAATCCCATGGATAGAGGAGATCGGTGGGCTGTAGTCCATGCAGTTGCAAAGAGTTGGGCAGGACTGAGCAACTAACACTTTCACTTCATATAGCCTTTTCTAGATTTGTCTTATGATTCAGTCCCCAATTTCTTTTTATCATTGTCCCTGTACATTTGACAAATAAACAATGTGTTATTCTGTATGTTTTCTTACACACATGGGCAAATTCTGATGTTTTATATATATATATATATAATGAAACAAATACATATATATATCTTATCACTCTTTTTCTTTTATCAGTTGTCTCCACCATTGTTATTTTTGCAGGTGTCTGTAAATAGTCCACTACTCTTTAGTGCATAATGCTCAGACCCTTAGATTAACATTCAGAGATGTATCCACCTGCCTTTGATATTTCTTGCAAAGTTCAGTTCACATTCACCCATGTGTGGATCTTATGCTCCAGCTACAGTGCAACTTTTATTGTTCTCCGGACTTCACAATTCTGAAATTTTGCCCAAGTGCTTTTTTTCTGCCTAGAATTTTCTTCTCCAGTCATGTCTTCTTTCAATGCTAGCTCAAGTCCTGCATCTGTCACCAATCTGATATCCTACTTGGATCTTCCTTCTTCTTTTGAATTACTTTTGTGTGTGTTTGTGTGATAAAATATACATAACAAAATTTGCCATTTTAGGCATTTCGGTTTATAATTTATTACTATTAAGTCCATTTAAATTGTTCTTTCACTATCACCACTAGCTTCTACATCATCCAAACTGAAAATCTATACCCATTAAACACATCCTCCAGTAACCACTATTCTACTCTCCATTTCTATGAATTTGAGTATTCTAGGTACCTTGTATAAATGAGATTTTACAGTATTTGTCATTTTAATCTAGCTAATTTCACTTACCATAATGTTTTCAAGGTTTATACATCTTGTGGCATGTATCAGAGTTTCATTCCTTTTTAATGCTGAATAATAGTACATAGTTTCTATATGTCATATTTTGTTTATTCATTCATTTGTTGATGGACATAGTTCTTTTTTTTTTCTTTTTCCTATCTTTTGGCCACTGTAAGTAATGGTGATTTGGAATACAAATATCTGTTTGTGTCTCTTTTTTCAATTCTTTTTGGGTATAAACTTAGAAGTGGGATTTCTGGATCCTGTTGTAATTCCATGTTTAATTTTTTGAGGAACCATCCTACTATCTTCTACAGTGACTGTACAATTTTACATTCCCATCAGCAATGTCCAAAGGTTCTAACTTCTCCACATCATACCAACACTTGTTATTCTCTATATTTTTTTTCTTTTTAAAAATATTATTTATTCTAATCGATGTGAGGTAGTAAGTGAAGGATCTTTCCTTAATATAACAAATTAGAAATAATATTTCTGTCCTTTTATAATGATCTATTTATGATTTTATAATTTATTGTAGTCTCCATGGAGATCTGTCTGATATTCCTAAAATATTTGGAAATTAGGGAAGCCTCAATGGCTCAAGAAATAAAGAATATGCTTGCAATGCAGCAGACATGTTTGATCCCAGAGTTGAGAAGATTCCCTGGAGAAGGAAATGACTACCCACTCCAGTATTCTTGCCTGGAGAATCCTATGGACAGAGGAGCCTGGTGGACTACAGTCCATGGAGTCACAAAGACTCAAACATGACTGAAAGTGCGCACACTCATTTAGGAATTAGATTTTGTTTATACCCACTTTTTTCAATACACCACATATTTTATAATATATACTCGATAAGTGTTGGATAATCATTACATTTCCACATTATTGCTCTCATTTTAATACTTGAAAGTGTTAAACAATCTATTATGGAAATTATGGCAAAATTCCTTTAAAATCATGTTATTTCTGTTTATGACTCTGATTCATCTATAGAAGTACTTTATTCCTTGTACACAATTCTTGTCATTCTTCCAAATAGAATGTATTGATTTTTTTTTAAAGCAGCGTAGGAATATTTAAACATTTAAAAGTAAGTATTGAGGTAAATTGTTTATTATTTTATAAATATTGCTATTTGATATTTATATAATGAAGGCACTTTAATGCATTAATTAAGGTTTGCAATATCTAACTATATGTTGCATAACATTTTAAATATATGATATATCTTACTAAATTTGGTTATTTTTCCTGTGACTTCTATTCACATTCTCCAAGCTTATTCAGAATTCTAATAAGAGTCTTTGAAATCCACAAAAGATAAATTATAAATGGTTCATTAGATCTTTGGCAGTCAGAAACCTAATTTAGAGTTTAAAATGTGGACAACAACAAAGCACTTATCACAGAACCATATACTTGCTAACTCTTAGAAACATAAAATCTGTGAAATATAACTCTTTCTCCAAAGTCAGTAGGCAGGCTGAGTGTTATGATGGTACAAAGTAATGTTTATATATTGTATAATCTATATACGGCAATATATTAAAATCAATTTGAAATGAGATGTATATGAGTAAAATCCTAACCTATATAAACTGTATATTTAAACAAAGAAAAGTTAGATAGTATACTACTACTTGTCTTAAAATTTCTAAATATTTTCAGCAGGCCATTAAAAAATTTAACAGTATGTGTTCACTGTAATATATATCAAAGGAGGATACTATAATTTCTGTATTGACTAATTTATGAGTAAATTAGAAGAAAGCTGAAATAAATTTGTCACATTTAGGGGCGCTCAAGAGCAAATATAATACATACATATATACATAAAATTGGGGCTAAAGTTAACCTTTAAGAGATCCTGAGATTAGGCATGTGATGAACTAACAATACTTGGAACAGACTGCATATTTGGTCATTTGACAATATTGGTTAGAATGATGGGGGAAACATTAGAAATCTTCATTGTATATAATGAGAAGTATGAACTTAAGAATTGTTTTCCCATTTAAGTTTTGATTTTTTCTTTCATATATTAGTGTTCCAGCAATGATAGTAGAAAAGACTCTCAATTTAAATAACTTGAAATTTTGGTTGTAAATCAAGTGACATATATTTAAATTTCTCTTTCTGAATTTTTCTTAATCTATGTGCTTGTGCTACTATCACATTGTCTTGATTACTGTGGCTTTTTATTAAATCATGAAATCAAGTAATATTAGTGTTGACTCATTGGAAAAGACTCTGATGCTGGGAGGGATTGGGGCAGTAGGAGAAGGGGATGACCGAGGATGGGATGGCTGGATGGCATCACGGACTCGATGGACATGAGTCTGTGTGAACTCCGGGAGATGGTGATGGACAGGGAGGCCTGGCGTGCTGCGATTCATGGGGTCGCAAAGAGTCGGACACGACTGAGCAATTGAACTGAACTGAAAGGTGGCTCAGAGGTTAAAGCATCTGTCTGCAATGTGGGACACCTGGGTTCGATCCCTGGGTTGGCAAGATCCCCTGGAGAAGGAAATGGCAACCCACTCCAGTATTCTTGTCTGGTGAATCCCATGGATGGAGGAGCCTGCTGGGCTACAGTCCACGGGGTCGCAAAGAGTTGGACACGACTGAGCGACTTCACTTCATTTCAAACTTTTTCTTCTTTTGTCTTGCTATTATTATAGACTCTTCCCTTTTCAATGTCAATTTTCAAATAAACGTCAAGTCTACAAAAATTTTGTGAGATTTAGATTGTGGTTGCAATGAACTGGCAGATAAATTCAAAGAGAATTTCTTCTACTAATACAGAAAATGCGGCATGTTTCTATATTTATTTATTCATTGATATTTTTACTTAACTTCAAATATTTTGCATATTTGGGGATTCCCTGATGCCTCGGCAGTAAAGAATCTGCATGAGATGCAGGAGACACAGGTTCGATCACTGAGTTGGGATGATCCCATGGAGGAAGAATAGGCAACCCACTCCAGTATTCTTGCCTGAAAAATCCCATGGACAGAGAAGCCTGGTGAGATAGAATCCATAGAGTAGCAAAGAGTCAGACACAACTGAGTGACTGAGCACACATGCACATTTTGAATATTTAGTTAGATATCCCTAAATATTTAATATTTGGGGATGCTATTGAACATAGTACAGTGTTTTGGTATATTTTAATTTAAATTCTAATTATGCATTACTAAGATCAAATTGCCAACATCTGCTGGATCATGGAAAAAGCAAGAGAGTTCCAGAAAACATCTATTTCTGCTTTACTGACTATGCCAAAGCCTTTGACTGTGTGGATCACAATAAACTGTGGAAACTTCTGAAGAGATGGGAATACCAGACCACCTGACATGCCTCTTGAGAAATCTGTATGCAGGTCAGGAAGCAACAGTTAGAACTGGACATGGAACAACAGACTGGTTCTAAATAGGAAAAGGAGTACGTCAAGGCTGTATATTGTCACCCATCTTATTTAACTTATATGCAGAGGACATCATGAGAAATGCTGGGCTGGAAGAAACACAAGCTGGAATCAAGATTTCTGGGAGAAATATCAATAACCTCAGATATGCAGATGACACCACCCTTATGGCGGAAAGTGAAGAACTAAAAAGCCTCTTGATGAAAGTGAAAGTGGAGAGTGAAGAAGTTGGCTTAAAGCTCAACATTAAGAAAACGAAGATCATGGCATCTGGTCCCATCACTTCATGGGAAAGAGATGGGGCAACAGTGGAATCAGTGTCAGACTTTATTCTGGGGGCTCCAAAATCACTGCAGGTGGTGATTGCAGCCATAAACTTAAAAGATACATGATCCTTGGAAGGAAAGTTATGACCAACCTAGATAGTATATTCAAAAGCAGAGATGTTACTTTGCTGACTAAGGTCTATCTAGTCAAGGCTATGGATTTTCCTGTGGTCATGTATGGATATGAGAGTTGGACTGTGAAGAAGGCTGAGCACTGAAGAACTGATGCTTTTGAACTGTGGTGTTGGAGAAGATTCTTGAGAGTCCCTTGGACTGCAAGGAGATCCAACCAGTCCATTCTGAAGGAGATCAGCCCTGGGATTTCTTTGGAAGGAATGATACTAAAGCTGAAACTCCAGTACTTTGGCCACCTCATGTGAAAAGTTGACTCATTGGAAAAGACTGTGATGCTGGGAGGGATTGGGGGCAGGAGGACAAGGGGACGACAGAGGATGAGATGGCTGGATGGCATCACTGACTCGATGGACGTGAGTCTGAGTAAACTCCGGGGGTTGGTGATGGACAGGGAGGCCTGGTGTGCTGTGATTCATGGGGTCGCAAAGAGTCGGACACGACTGAGCAACTGAACTGAACTGAAAACCTAGTAGTTTATTATTTTTCTAAAGCTAAGTAGAGTGAACTCATTTTCATCTACTTCAAAATAATTTCTAGTAGAAATTACTCTTGACCCACACTTTTTTTGGAAGTATATTGCTTAGTTTCCACATATTTGAGGATTTTCCTAGATATTTCTGATGTTGATTTTGATGTTAATTCCATTATGGTAATGGGGCATACTTTAAGTGTTTTCAAGTTTTGGTCTTTATTGGCACATCTTCAAGAAACTTATATGTGCACTTGAAGGTATATTTTTCTTCTAATGGTATGTTCTATAAATGCCAGTTAGGTCTTGTGATTTGTAGTCTTTTCAGGTCTTCATTCTTGCCAATTATTTGTCATCTCACTTTATCGATTACTGAGAGAAAAGTGTTGCCATCCACAACTATAATTGTGGATTTTTCTAGTTCACCTTTCAGTTCTATTAGTTTTTACCTAGTGCATTTTGAAGCTCTGTTCTTAGATATGGTATTGCATGCTCCTTCTCTTCTCTTAAATGATTAAAAGTAAACAATGACATAATATGTATGCATGTTATATTGCTATAGCATATGTATAACATAAGTATGTATGTTATAACATATATGTGTTATATTTATTAATATATAATGTATTCTATATTGTTATGGATCTAAGTCAGTATAAATCTAAAGTAGATTCTTATAACTTTAGATATATATTATAAGCCCTAGAGAAGTCACTAATAATTCAAAAATACAATTTAAAAGGTGTTAGAAAAGTTTAAATGTTATACTAAAAAAATCTCTATAATACCAAAGGTATACCAACAAGAGAACAGTGCAACAAAATACACCTGAAGTAGAAAACAATGAGGAAACTGCAGGTATAGATAACCTACATCAATAATATCATTGAATGTAACTGGATTACAAAGCCCAGTGAAAAGGCAGATATTTATATTGGATGAAAGAAAAAAAGAATCTAGATAAAACCATATGCTACCAAGAAGAAAGTTAAAGTCCCTCAGTCATGTCTGACTCTTTGCAATCCCCATGGACTATACAGTCAATGGAATTCTCCAGGCCAGAATACTGGAGTGGGTAGCCTTACCCTTCTCCAGGAGATCTTTCTGACCCAGGAATAGAACTGGGTATCCTGTATTGCAGGCAGACTCTTTACCAACTGAGCTATCAGGGAAGCTATCAGCAGGAGATGCAATTTAAATTCAAAGACACAAATAGCTTGAAAATAAAAAGAATAGAAAGATATATACCATACAAAGAGCAACTGTACGGAATTGGAATGGCTCCACAATATCAGACAAAATTGATCTTAAAATAAAAAAAGTTACTAGAGATAAAGGGCCACAATCATAATGATAAAAATAACAAGGTCAGCTTGTCAGGAAGCTGACAGGAAGATATAACAGTTATGAAAATGTATGAATCTCAAAAGAGAATCTCAAAATGCATGAAGCAATATCTGATAGAACTGAATGTAAAATAAATAATTCATCAGTAACAGTTCTAGGAATCAACACTGCAAATTCTAGTACTCAACACCACAACTCAACAGTGCAAATAAGCAAAAAAAAAAAAAAAAAAGTGTAAAAATAAAAGATAGTAATAATACTATATACCAACTAGATGTAATAGACATCTATAGAACACATCAATTAATAATAGAGCACATTCTATTTGAGTTCTCATGGGAGAGTTTCCAAGATAGATCATATATGAAGTCATAAAAAAGTTTTAATAACTTGAAAAGATTGAAATCATACAAGGTATGTTCTCTGATTATATTCTGTGATCTTCTTTCACCAGTTCTATTCAACATTTTAGTGCAATATATAGCCAGAAAAATTAGTTATGAAAAAGAAACGGCCTTCACTTAGGAAAAAAAGAAGTGAAAAGTCAAGCTATTTGTTTTTGCAGATAGTGATTTTGTATATAGAAAGTCCTAATAGTTCCACTAAAAAATTGGACTAAAAAATGATTTCAGCAAGGGTGCGTTGTCAATGCATATATGTCAACTCTATGTATAGCAGCAGTGAGCATTCTAAAAATAAAATTAATAAAAAAATTCCATTTAAAATAGCATCATATCCATTTAAAATAGCATTTATGACCCAGCAATCCCACTGCTGGGCATACACACCAAGGAAACCAGAATAGAAAGAGACACATGTACCCCAATGTTCATCGCAGCACTGTTTATAATAGCCAGGACATGGAAACAACCTAGATGTCCATCAACAGATGAATGGATAAGAAAGCTGTGGTACATATACACAATGGAGTATTACTCAGCCATTAAAAAGAATACATTCGAATCAGTTCTAATGAGGTGGATGAAAATGGAACCTATTATACAGAGTGAAGTAAGCCAGAAAGAAAAACACCAATACAATATACTAACACATATATATGGAACTTAGAAAGATGGTAATGATAACCCTGTATGTGAGACAGCAAAAGAGACACAGATGTATAGAACAGTCTTTTGGACTCTGTGGGAGAGGGAGAGGGTGGGATGGTTTGGGAGAATGGCATTGAAACATGTATACTATAATGTAAGAAATGAATCGCCAGTCTGTTCGATACAGGATACAGGATGCTTGGGGCTGGTGCACGGGGATGATCCAGAGAGATGATATGGGGTGGGAGGTGGGAGCGTTTCAGGATTGGGAACTCATGTACACCCGTGGCAGATTCATGTCAATGTATGGCAAAACCAATACAGTATTGTAAAGCAAAATAAAGTAAAAATAAAAATAAATGCAAAAAAAAAATAAAATAGCATCAAAAAGAATAATATATTTTGGTTTAAATATGACAAAAGAAGTGAAGAACTGTGTACACTGAAAATGAGGAAAGCATTTTTGAAAGATATTAAAGAAATTCCAGTGAATGGTAAGGTATCCCATGATCATGGATTTAGAGACTTAATATTGACAAAATATCAGTAATCCCTAAATTGATCTATAGATTTGATGAAGTTCTTATAAAATTTTCAGCAGATATGTCTTCACTAATTGATAATTAGATGATTTGAATTCACATGAAATTTCAAGGGACTCAAAAGAGCCAAAACAATTAAGTGAAGGATTGAAAAATGGGTGGAGGAGCCCCAGGGGAGATCGGTAAAAGTATCTCAAGTAGAAAGAACAGCATGTGAACACCCCATTGTAGGAGCTTAAGAAGCCCTAAAGTGAAGTCAGTTCAATCCCTCATTAATTAAATTAATTAAATACCTTAATTAAAATATCTTTTCCTTGTAAGATAGAAAAATACACAATAAAAATTGATGGAGATCATAATTAAAGGAGGGGGTGAATTTTTCACATTTGAAAATAAGCATTCAGTTGCATAATTATAGTATAGCAAAATGAAACATTCTGCAGCTATTGTTAAAATTAGTTATGGATGTATTTACTATCATAAGGCCATATCATTATTTTTTTATTTAGAAAAGCAAATAAAAATAGATATGAATAGTACAATTAATCTTACTTTATCTGCCTCATATATGGGTAGACAGAAATGGGAGATAAAGTACATATATACACATACATGCATTGTTGTTTAGTGGCCAAGGGCCCTCTGTCCATGGAGTTCTCCAGGCCAGAATACTGGAGGTTGCCTTTTCCTTCTCCAGGGAATCTTTTTGTCCCAAGAATGGAACCCATATTTTCTCTATTGGCAGGCAGATTCTTTACTACCGAACCACCCGGGAAGCCCATGTACATGAAATTAAAAGACGCTTACTCCTTGGAAAAAAAGTTATGACCAACCTAGATAGCATATTCAAAAGCAGAGACATTACTTTGCTGACTAAGGTCCGTTTAGTCAAGGCTATGGTTTTTCCAGTAGTCATGTATGGATGTGAGAGTTGGACTGTGATGAAGGCTGAGTGCCAAAGAATTGATGCTTTTGAACTGTGGTGTTGGAGAAGACTCTTGAGAGTCCCTTGGACTGCAAGGAGATCCAACCAGTCCATTCTGAAGATCAGCCCTGGGAATTCTTTGGAAGGAATGATGCTAAAGCTGAAACTCCAGTATTTTGGCCACCTCATGCGAAGAGTTGACTCATTGGAAAAGACTGTGATACTGGGAGGGATTGGGGGCAGGAGGAGAAGGGGACGACCTAGGATGAGATGGTTGGATGGCATCACTGACTCAATGGAAGCGAGTCTGAGTGAACTGCGGGAGTTGGTGATGGGCACGGAGGCCTGGCGTGCTGGGATTCATGGGCTCGCAAAGAGCTGTACATGACTGAGTGACTGAACTGGACTGAACTGAACTTACTATAACTATTATCACCAAACTAGACAGACCTTAGTCAGCAAAGTAATGTCTTTGCTTTTCGATATGCTTCCTAGGTTGGTCATAACTTTTCTTCCAAGGAGTAAGCGTCTTTTAATTTCATGGCTGCAGTCACCATCTGCAGTGATTCTGGAGCCCCCCCACCCCAAAATAAAGTCTGACACTGTTTCCACTGTTGCCCCATCTCTTTCCCATGAAGTGATGGGACCGGATGCCATGATCTTTGTTTTCTGAATGTTGAGCTTTAAGCCAATTTTTTCACTCTCCTCTTTCACTTTCATCAAGAGGCTTTTTAGTTCTTCTTCACTTTCTGCCATAAGGGTGGTGTCATCTGCATATCTGAGGTTATTGATATTTCTCCCGGAAATCTTGATTCCAGCTTGTGTTTCTTCCAGTCAAGTATTTCTCATGATGTCCTCTGCATATAAGTTAAATAAGCAGGATGACAATATACAGCCTTGATGTACTCCTTTTCCTATTTGGAACCAGTCTGTTGTTCCATGTCCAGTTCTAACTGTTGCTTCCTGGCCTGCATACAGATTTCTCAAGAGGCAGGTCAGGTGGTCTGGTGTTCCCATCTCTCTCAGAATTTTCCGCAGTTGATTGTGATCCACACAGTCAAAGGCTTTGGCATAGTCAATAAAACAGAAATAGATGTTTTTCTGGCACTCTCTTGCTTTTTCCATGATCCAGCGGATGTTGGCAATCTAAGGCTATATGTAATGCTAATAACTAACTATACACATATAAAAAATGTTTATATATTCAACATATAAACAAAATTCTGTTTCAGAGAAAAAAAAAAAACGTATATTCAGTCCAACATAGCTAAACATACTGACTTTTCTCATTAGGAATATTTAACTGTCATCAGTGGGCTTCCCAGGTGGCGCTAGTAGTAAAGAACCTGTCTGCCAATGAAGCAGACATAAGAGATGTGGGTTGGATCCCTGGCTTGGGGAGATCCCCTGGAGGAGGGCATGGCAGCCATCGACAGAGGAGCCTGGCAGGCGATAGTCTATAGGGTTACTAAGAGTCAGACACAACTGAAGCAACTTAGCATGGGTACACAAACTGTCATCGGTATGATTATTGATGACTGTCAGTAGTGGAAAATATAGGTTGGGGTAATTTGTTCTTATCAGAGCGAGGGGTAGAATTTAGGTAGAGTCAGGTTAGGAAAACTAAAATCACAAAAAGCAGAGATGCAGGACTCATGCCACAGGAAGTAGACGGGAAGACAGAGAAATAGAAAAGTATCAAAAAGGACATTCCTACCAAAATGAAATTCAATCAGTAGAGACGAGTAAATAAACAGAAAGGAATTTGGTCAATCTTTAAAAACCAAAAGATAATGAAATACAAGTAAAAGACTCAATACTAGTTTGCAAAAGACTTTGATAGATGGTCTTTACCTCTGACAGGGCTTCTCAGGAAGCTCAGTCAGTGCAGAATCCACCCGCAAGGCAAGAGACTGCCTGCAATGCAGGAGACAAGTGATCAAGACATCAGTTCGATCCCTGGGTCAGAAATATCCCTGGAGAAGGAAATGACAACCCACTCCAGTATTCTTGCCTGGGAAATCCCATGGACAGAGGAGCCTGGTGGGCTACAGTCCATGGGGTCCCAAGAGTCGGACATGACCAAACCACCACCACCACACCTGTGATATATGAATGCTTCAGACTGGATTATTTTAGGTCAATTGGGAAGCAAATGGGAAAATTTTGGTACTAGGCATTTCTGTTAGGATTGGGAACTTGTGTACACCCGTGGCGGATTCATGTTGATGTATGGCAAAACCAATACAGTATTATAAAGTAAAATTTAAAAAGTTAAAAAATAAAATGTCAAAAAAAATTCCCTGTATCCTACAGAGAAATAAGTACTTGTCAAACTGTTCAAGTTCGAAAGAGCAAAATATTTATGTAGATAAAAAGTGGTATATGCTGTCAGATATTTTAAAGGTCAGATACTCTTTTATTGCATCTAATTAGAACATTAATAAATTATACATAACTTTTTCAGGAACCAAATGGCACTTTAAAAGATGCAGAAATAATTTTTACCTTTGAAAATATCAAAGAAAGTCAAATTAATTACTGCTAAATAGACGAATATGCAAGACTTAAAAGAAGGAAGCCTCATTCATGTTAGCTACACTAGCAAATACTATTTGTAAAGTGAGATTTAATCTATGTTGCTGAATTCTCATATGCAGTAAGTAGAACTGTATTCTGCTGTAGCACTTTTCATCTTCAAAGCTCTCTATATACATTAACAAGGAGTGATTTAGGTTAAATTTTGTAGTACAGGCATCTTTAACTAGGAAATAAAGTAGAAGAGATTAGACAAAAGATGTTCTCTCTAATGAATATGAACACTTCAGTTCCTACAACAGCCAGGACTCTTGGCTTTAAATTAACTCTTTATGATTATTAGATTTTTCTTTTTGTGTAAAACTGAAATATACTTCAGTTCCATCAATAATTATCAGTTTAAAAACAATACATAAGATTTTTTAAGAGAAAGAAAAAAGACCTGCCAGTTTTCACGAGTGATAAAAGCAAAACAACCATTGTGACAACAAAAATACTTTGAAGATCATTTTATACATTTGTGTGAGTTTTTTGGCAAACATTAGCTCAACAAATGATGTGTGGTAGATGACATAGAGTTTCAGCTGGCTGGAGCAGAAATGATGGCCTCAGATAAAATAGAAAATGAGGTTAAAACATTTGTCAGGATTTACAATATGAAAACAATGGCTTATGTTTTTACTGAAAAAAAGGTGGATGCATTTTTGATGTTTGAGTTTCAGAATTATCTCAAATTCATAATGAGAAACTACTTGCTTAACCATGGTTCTGCTTTTAAAAAATGTTGGCAATAAATCAAGATTCTTTGTCTCCAAGCACACTGTTTTTTAAATTTCATCATGTTGTCCTTCTGAGAGGTCAAGAAACCGATAAAATACTTCCATTAATAGTAGAATTCTTTAAGTCTTAGGCAGTAGGTTATATGGTAGCCATACTGGATCTCATAGATATATTATAAATAATATGGCAAAAATGACCCCAACATTTAAATAATAAGAAATTATAAAACTGTAGCTGGGTTATTCTTTAATATAGAACTTATAAGTACCATGATATTCTGTATGTGTTTGACTTTATAAATTCAAGAGTTTGAAAATGGGTATTAAAAATTTTGTCCTAAATTCTTCTTACATAATATTGATTGGTACCATATTGAATATTATTATTCATATGAAATAGTACTATAATCATATTGACTATCCTTATGATAGAAGTATATATATTGATCATAAGAAGATGAAGAAAACATTAATATTTCTAGCTAAGATACTATGGTTATTGCTGAGAGAAAGAAAAGTATAAGAAATACAGAAACTAAAAATTGAAGAGGCAAAGGAATGCTACATTACAGAAAAAAACTAATCAACTTGGTGATTGAAAAATATACAAAAAAATAATTGTCAAAAATAATTATGTCTGATTTTCCAAAAAGTAACATAATACAGTATAAACTATGTTAATGAGAAAAGTGGGAAGCAGTGCATATTTGAAGAGAGTACTTTATTTATAATATATTGTTTCATTTTTTGATGTGTCTAGATGTTTATTTTCTATATAATAAAAGTATAAAATGTGAAAATTTTAAGATATAGTTTTGAAAATTTGCCTCCTTCCTTCAGGCAATGGAGTGATCATGATAGTGACTGATGAGAGAAAAGAAAGTGTGATTATTTCTCTTTATTTGATTTCCTTTAGGCTTGTGTGGAAAATTAAGAAGTAAACTTAAAAGTGAACTCCAAAATGGAAAGAATGAGAAACAAAAAAAAATGGAAGTAGAAATGTTTTCAAATTATAAAAGAAAAAATCTTCAACAACTAGGAAGTTATTTAGAATGAATATTAGCCTTGATCTCACAGATTTCCATTTAATTAATTAAGAAATATTTTAAAAATCAGAATAATCATTTGCAAAATTGAATTAGTGGTTACCTTATCAAATCCATCAGCCAGCACTTAGAATTTCATTTCTCAAAACTGACAATGGAGACAAAGTGAACTTTGATCCAATTAGGAGAAAAACTGAATAAGATGTTAAGCAATTGCCTTTTGGAAGGGAAGTCAAATAAAAATCATATTAAACTACTACAAGGAAGAAGGTGGAGTCTTAATGTGGGCTATCAGGATGACAATGACCCAATTAGCTTATAAGCACACTAAGCCCTAAATACATTAATGATAGGAATTGTTGTCAATAAATGCTAGTATCACAGATATCTCACCTAATGCCTGAACAAAGTAAACAATCAATGAACATTGCCAACATAATTGGATTCATATTGGGATTAGACTCCTACATTTTCCACCAATTGCAAATTTATTGATTATAATTTTTCTCTCTCCCTAAGACACTTAGTTCCTGTGGTGAAGATTCATTTCTTTGAAAATATCTTCACTAATTCCTCTAAAAACACTTACAAAGAACAGACAGAAATGTCTAAGATGTTAATAAGTGATTAAGGCTTCTAAGAAGCTTTTGAACCCATACAGCAATATTTTTTATGAGATTTCTTAGGCAAATTGCCCCATAGGGGAACAATATTCCAAAAAAGCTTTTACTAGCCCAAAACCCAAACCTCAGCAATGTTGCTTCCTGAATCCCAGTTATTAAAATCTGTTTAATCTCTTTATGACCATAGTTCTCATCATTGGCTGCACATTATAATTAACTGAGAAGTTAAAAAAAAATACTGATATTTGGGTTTCATAACTAGAGAGGACACCTAGCCAGGGTTAATTATCACTGGTGTAAAAGTCCAATTTTAACTTATTACTAATCTGGGGTATACTGATTAATGCAAATTTAAAATCTGTTTTTGTGAGGGCTCCATTATTTATCCATTACAAAGACAATTAATTCTCTTTAGTGTTTACACTATGAATTATTAAGGATATTAGCATTCAAGACTGTATTATTCATTCTTTCTAATTTCCTGTATTAACACTTTGATATGTTTGCAGCATCTTTCATCAGAAAAGCAAAAGAGTTAGGGGCTTCCCTGGTGATTCAGATGGTGAAGAATCTGCCTGCAACATAGGAGACCTGGGTTCAATCCCTGAATTGGGAAGATTCCCTGGAGAAGGAAATGGCAACCCACTCCAGTATTTTTGCCTGCAGAATTCCATAGACAGAGGAGCCTGGCATCTAGGCTACTGTTCATGGGGTTGCAAAGGGTTGGACATGACTGAGTGACTAACAATGCATAAAACTGTTAACATAGCAGGCCTGAGTAAACTGTCCTTAGAAGGACTACTAACATTGTTGATCTTTGATAGATATCTAGGGCTATGACTGATTATCAGTAAGTTTCCATAAATGATGAATAGAAAGTTGTGCAAAATGATTTATACAAAAACATGTCATAGGCAGTACAACAGTATCCTTTTGAGAATCTGGAATTTTGATACATGACCATCCACCAATAAAAAGTCTCAAATGTGCTTCCTTAATAAACACTTTTAACATATTTTCACAATTTGTTGCTGGAAGAATTGAGCATATCCTGTGTCTCCATGGAAGAAGAGTCTTGAAGTTTTACCTACATGGATTTTCCCTTTGTTTCTTTCACTTTGTATTCATTCACTGTAATAAATATTAGCCAAAGTAGTTTTTTAAGTAGTTCTAGCAAATCTCCAAAACTGAAAGTTGTCTTAGAGATTCTAAACACAAGTGTCTTGACCACATATCAGATAGAAAGCTAGATTTTATAATAACTAATTCTTTATGTGGGATTTAAGGAAGATAGAATGTCACAAGCGATTTTCAGTTTTGGCTAAAACCTCCAGTTTCTTTCTGTTTCAGGCTCTCTCATTTTAAACTGAGGATTATTTTCACTTTCTCTTATTTTACCTCTTGGTTGCACATACTCTCTCACATAATTTAGGAGAAATAATAGACATAATGGAATTTATATTAGGGCAAACAGCTTACTATTAACAGTCAAGAAATCAGTTTACTATACCTGCATATAGAAATGGAAGTCATCGCTAGCCATCCAATGATGGCTTTGAATATGAATCCACAATAGGTAAGGACTGAAACTTGATACTTGAAAAGACAGAAACAAAACATATATGAACAAAACATTATATGAACATATAATTCTCTTTCTAGATCTAACACCAAGTCTGATAATGCAAAAACTTAAGAGAGTCCTTTAGGTTGATAATATGAGCTAACTTAAGAGAGTTACTCAAGTGTGGGTCCCCACAGTGGCAAGAAAGATGTGTCAAATATACTAATGAAAATTAAAACACATTATCATACACTTAAGAGCACTAGAAGGTTTTAATGACTTCTACCAAGTTATTAAAAATAAGAGTTATATCTTTACAATAGAAGTGGACAAATATCTCAGTCGATGTCCTTTACCCCATTCTGGGAAATTATTTGTTCTCAAAAGTGCACTTCAAATGTATCTTCCTCATTAAAACATTATATAATTTTCAGTCTCTTGAAAATCACCATTTAAAAAAGGAAAAAAGAAAAGAATAGATTGTTTCTCATAGCTACAAAATAAAGAGACCAGGCCTCCTTTAAACATATAAACATAAATAGATTATGTTTTTTTGACTCATCTTTTTTGTGCTGTCTTCATTTTGAAAACTTCTTTCTCCATGTGATCCAAGGTTGGCCACTGAGTCTCCAGGTTTATGAGATCTTTATATCCAGGTAGCACAGAGAAAGGAAAGCAGTGCTCTCTAATGTAGGACATTCAAATTTCTGAAAAGAACACTAAATATTTGGCCAGGATGAGGTGCTCCCTGCTTTGACTGGGAAAGCAGGACTACATCGTTTATAGCTCTACCAGAATCACAAGGAATCCACACAAATTTAAAGAAATTCCTCTGGAATTTCCACCCGCACTACACCAAGTCAATACATCTGACAACAGGCTTATTGTTGTCAGTCAACAGGCTTATTACTGTTGTCTTTGTCTGGTTAGGTTGTAATGAATGTTATGAAAAATTTAAAGGATTAATTTCTACAAGATCAAACAACACACCACTGTTTAACATAAAAGTCTTGATTGAACCTAGATATGTAAAACTGCAAAGCTGGTGCACTTTGCACATGTATTTTGTCTTTATTTTTGGTTCTCAGGATTCTGATGGGCTTCCCAGGTGGAGCTAGTGGTTAAGAACCTGCCTGCCAATACAGGAAACAAGAGACAGGTTCAATCCCTGGGTTAGGAAGATCCTCTGAAGGAGAAAATGGGGACAACACCAGTATTCTTGCCTGAAGAATCCTATAGAGAGAGGAGCCTGGCTGCCACATCCATAGGGTTACATAGAGTGGGACATGACTGAAGCGACAGCACACACGCAGACTACACGCACATTAGAATTGAAAGCGTTTTACTGTTTAGTTCCTTTTCCATCTTCTGCACTTATTCATGACTCTGGGTCTTACATTCTTGAATTTGTTCTAAAATGTGAAACTCTCTTTTCCTCTGTGTGTGGACACATGTTCCTTTCTTTAAAAAAAAAATTGTGGGCACCAATGTTTGTGAGCCCCAAAATTCATATCTCAAAATGATGGTATTGAGAGACAGGGCCTTTGGAAAGTCTAGAGGGTGTAGCTTCTATAATTAAAAAAAAAAAAAAGAACTTTAATAAAAGAAAAACTTGACTTTTTATAAAATAAAGTGAAAGTGTTAACCACTCAGTTGTGTCTGACTATGATCCCAACTCTTTGTGACTGTAGCCTGCCAGGTTCCTCTGTCCATGGGCTTCTCCAGGCAAGAATACTGGAAGGGTTTCCAATCCCTTTTCCAGGGGATCTTCCTGACCCAGGGATCGAGCTTGGGTCTCTCACATTGCAGGCAGATTCTTTATTGTCTGCCACCAGGGAAGCCCAATTAAAATCAAACAAACAAACACCACACAGACCTAGCTTGCCCTTTCTACCATGTGAGGACACAGAAAGAAGGCAATCATAGAAAAACCAGGAAATGGGTCTCACCAGCCATGGAAACTGCTGTGCCTTGTTCTTGGACTTCTCAGCTTCTAGAACTGTGAGAAATACGTTTCTATTGTTTACAAGTCATTCAGGCTATGGTAATTTTTTACAGCATCCTGAAAGTAAGACACCATATATTAAATATTTTTCTGTTAGCAATATGTAATATTTCTTCCTCTTTAAGAACAGCTTTCTGTTTTATGTCTCCTAAAGTCCTGATTTCAGAAATATAAATGCTTCTTTATTCCTTCTCTTTCAAGAGCAGGGATATATCAAGCCAGCTGTAAGTTGGAAATCTATTAAGTTCACCAGCCTGTTTATGCTAAATCTTCAACAGTTTCAGAAGAGAAGATAAATTTTCTGATATGATTTCAATAATATATTCATAAAATACATGAAAATGTAAATGCAATTTCATCAATACCTAATCACAACCTATCTAAATTATTTCAATATTTCAAAGCCTAGTTCAACTTTCGCTTTCAGTTACTACAAATCACATTAGAATATCTTGTCTTCAAATTTCTATGAAAATTTTAGTCAACAATAGAGAAATTCAAAAAATATTATTAGTTAACCATTGTGTAAATGACATTGTGCTATTTATACCCATTATTATACTTAATACTCATAAAAAAACGTGTAGAATTACCTCTATTCAGACAGTTCAGTTCAGTTGCTCAGTCATGTCTGACTCTTTGCGACCCCATGGACTACAGTATGCCAGGCCTCCCTGTCCATCACCAATTCCCGGCGTTTATTCAAACTCATGTCCATTGAGTTGATGATGTCATCCAACCATATCATCCTCTGTCATCTCATTTTCCTCCAACCTTCAGTCTTTCTCAGCATCAGGGTCTTTTCAAATGAGTCAGTTCTTTGCATCAGGTGTTCAAGGTATTGGAGATTCAGCTTCAGCATCAGTCTTTTCAATGAATATTCAGGACTGATTTCCTTTAGGATGAACTGGTTGGATCTCCTTGCAGTCCAAGGGAGAAAAACCATAGCTTTGACTAGATGGACCTTTTTTGGGCAAAGTAATGTCTCTGTTTTTTAATATGTTGTCTAGGTTGGTCATAACTTTTCTTCCAAGGAGCAAGCATCTTGTAATTTCATGGCTGCAGTCACCATCTGCAGTGATTTTGGAGCCCCCCAAAAATAAAGTCTGTCACTGTTTCCCCATCTATTTGCCATGAAGTGATGGGACCAGATGCCATGATCTTCGTTTTCTGAATGAGGAGTTTTAAGCCAACTTTTTCACTCTTCTCTTTCACTTTGATCAAGAGGCTCTTTAGTTCTTCTTCACTTTCTGCCATAACAGTGGTGTCATCTGCATATTTTGACGTTATTGGTGTTTCTCCCGGAAAACTTGATTCCACCTTGTGCTTCTTCCAGCCCAGCGTTTCTCATGATGTACTCTGCATATAAGCTAAATAAGCATAGTGACAATATACAGTCTTGAAGTACTCCTTTCTGGATTTGGAACCAGTCTGTTCTATGTTCAGTTCTAATTATTGCCTCTTGACCTGCATACAGGTTTCTCAAGAGGAAGGTCAAGTGGTCTGGTATTCCCATTTTTAAAATAATTTTTCACAGTTTGTTGTGATCCACATGGTCAAAGGTTTTGGCATAGTCAATAAAGCAGAAGTAGATGTTTTCTGGAACTCTCGTGCTTTGTTGATGATCCAGTGGACATTGGCAGTTTGATCTCTGGTTCCTCTGCTGTTTCTAAATCCAGCTTGAACATCTGGAAGTTCATGATTTGTATACTGTTGAAGCCTGGCTTGGAGAATTTTGAGCATTACTTTACTAGTGTGTGAGATGAGTGCAATTGTGTGGTAGTTTGAGCATTCTTTGGCACTCCCTATCTTTGGGATTGGAGTGAAAACTGATGTTTTCCAGTCCAGTGGCCATTGCTGAGTTTTCCAAATTTGCTGGCATGAGTGCAACACTTTCACAGCATCATCTTTTAGGATTTGAAATAGGTCAACTGAAATTCCATCACCTCCACTAGCTTTGTTCCTAGTGATGCTTCCTAAAGCCCACTTGACTTTGCATTCCCACAAGAGACTGACCCAGACTTGCCTGTGAGTGTCCAGTGTCTCTGGTGGAGGTGTGGGTCAGGAGTGGCCTGATGCAGGGCTGGGGGCACTGAGTGTAGCAATGCCTTCATGGGACCTTTTCAAGTAGGTCACCTTTATCTTCATTACCTCTACCATAGTTTAGAAAGAAAGAAAGAAAGCGAAGTTGCTCAGTCGTGCCCGACTCTTTGTGACCCCATGGACAATAGCCTGCACCAAACTCCTCCATCCATGGGATTTTCAAGGCAGCAGTACTGGAGTGGGTTGCCATTTCCTTCTCCAGGGAATCTTCCCAACCCAGGGATCGAAACCAGGTCTCTTGCATTGTAGACAGACACTTTACCGTCTGAGCCAAATATGCAGAGTACATCATGAGAAATGCTGGGCTTGAAGAAGCACAAGCTGGAATCAAGATTGCCAGGAGAAATATCAATAACCTCAGATATGCAGATGACACCACACTTATGGCAGAAAGTGAAGAGGAACTAAAAAGTCTCTGGATGAAAGTGAAAGAGGAGAGTGAAAAAGTTGGCTTAAAGCTCAACATTCAGAAAATGAAGATCATGGCATCTGGTCCCATCAGTTCATGGGAAAGAGATGGGGAAACAGTGGAAACAGTGTCAGACTTTATTTTTTGGGGCTCCAAAATCACTGCAGATGGTGACTGCAGCCATTTAATTAAAAGACACTTACTCCTTGGAAGGAAAGTTATGACCAACCTAGACAGTATATTCAAAAGCAGAGACATTACCTTGCCGACTAAGGTCCATCTAGTCAAGGCTATGGTTTTTCCAGTGGTCATGTATGGATGTGAGAGTTGGACTGTGAAGAAGGCTGAGTGCCGAAGAATTGATGGTTTTGAACTGTGGTGCTGGAGAAGACTCTTGAGAGTCCCTTGGACTGCTAGGAGATCCAACCAGTCCATTCTGAAGGAGATCAGCCTAGGATTTCTTTGGAAGGAATGATGCTAAAGCTGAAACTCCAGTACTTTGGCCACCTCCTGCGAAGAGTTGACTCATTGGAAAAGACTCTGATGCTGGGAGGGATTGGGGACAGGAGGAGAAGGGGACGACTGAGGATGAGATGGCTGGATGGCATCACTGACTCGATGGACTTGAGTCTGAGTGAACTCTGGGAGTTGGTAATGGACAAGGAGGCCTGATGTGCTGCGATTCATGGGGTCGCAAAGAGTTGGACATGACTGAGCAACTGAACTGATGGAACTGAACTGAAATAACAGGGAGGGAACACAGCCCCCCCATCAACAGAAAATTGGATTAATGATTTACTGAGTATTGCCCCGCCCTTCAGAACAAAACCTACTTTCATTCAGTCTCTCCCATCAGCAAGCTTCCATTCAGACCATATCTATAAGGAAATTGAGGCTTATAGAATAATTTTACATAATGATATGTCAACTACGTGCAGATATAAGATTCACACGCAGGTTTGTCTCAAATAAAAATCTAATCCTAAACTGTATTTCTAATTTTTACAGTATTTTAATGACTTTATAGTTTGTAATTGAACCTTTAATTTTACTGTTTTCTTTGTTATGTAAGTATATTTTGCTTTTCCAAACATATGGCAAGATCTTTGTTTACAGCAATCAAGCTACAAATAGTCATTATTCTGTAATTCCTATAATCCCTAGAGAAGTGATAGATTTTTTTTTCCTTTGGTGTATGTGTGTTTCTGTATGGGTAGAATGAGAGTCAGGAAGAGAAATATGCTCTATTCTTTTTCTCCAACATATACTTATAAACCATTTGAAAAAGAAAGTTTTCTTTTAGCTACAAACATGTGACTTTTGACTCCCTTGTCATCAAAATATCATGACTACATAACAACAGTGCATTCAGTGACCTGTTGATTCATCATAATTCAGTAGATGGCAGTACATTATTATGTTTAAATAACTTATGGACGTATTATTACTTAGTGCAAAATTGTATGTAGCTAATTTTGCAATTTATGTATTTTCAACAAGTAATCTATCAAGTTATTCAAATAATATTTTTGAAATTATGTGTCCTTTAATTAATTAATACTTCATAACAAACTACTTTATAAAATTTGTATTAAAAAATATATATATATATTTCCTTTCTCCCAAGTCTGCAATCTGGGCTGTGCTCAGCTAGGCAGTTTTCATGCTATTCCTAACAACATTACTTATGTATGTGGATCGAACTGAATTTCTACTGAGTTTTGTGATTATCTGAGGTACTGGATGTTTAAGCTTTTCTTTATCTGTTCAGCAAGATAGTTCAGCTTTAACATGGCAGTTCATAAATCCCAAAAGTACAACGTTGATGCCACTAAGGTTTAGCTAATTGGAACTGACACAACACACTTCTACCTGATTTTATTCATTAAATCAAGTCTTAGGTATACTATCTGAATTTAAGTGGTCTGACTATAATGGCCAGATATGATAGTGGTTATGATTTATTAAGTCCACTAAAGTAACAACAAAGACTCTCTCAATTGAAATAAGAATTGAGTATAATCAACTCCTAGGAGAAATTTATAGTCATTTCCACAATAATGAGACAGAATTTTTAGATATTCTAAAATTCAAACTGAACTCTAAATTTTGTATCCCAAACTTCTTGTCCCATGATTCAATAAATGGAAGGCTAATATGATTCTAGTTTCAAATCAGTGTTAATGAATGGAAACTTCTGTAAGGATTTTATTAGGAAGCAAATTTTCATTAGGTTCTAAATACAGATTGAAGGCCAAGAAAATAGTACTAGAGTAGAGAAGATTCCTCCAGTATTTTGCTCTAGAACTTAAAACTTGAAACCAAACAATGAAAGATACAGACCACTCTAGAAAAGCTGAGATTCAACTCCAAATTTGTAGTAGAATATCAACTGGAAGGGGTAAATGGTTAAAGAGACCATGATGAATGCTACTGCTGCTGCTAAGTCACTTCAGTTGTGTCCGACTCTGTGTGACTCCATAGATGGCAGCCTACCAGGCTCCCCCATCCTTGGGGTTCTCCAGGCAAGAACACTGGAGTGGGCTGCCATTTCCTTCTCCAGTGCACCATGATGAATAGCTCATAATAAAAATGTACACTAATGAGTAATCATTTGGTGGATGGAAGGTGGGGGTCATTGCAAAGAGAAAGAACTCGTCAAACCAGTCTCCAGATTTTGATATAATATCACTGCCAGAATAAACTGAAAGAATGGTCCTACCACAATGCAAAATTTTAAAATCTATCTTATATTAGCCCCAGTCTGCAAAATAGACAGAAAGTAAGTTCAGTTCAGTTCAGTTGTCCATCATATTTGACTCTTTGCAACCTCATGTACTGCAGCACTCCAGGCTTTTTGTCTATTACCAACACCCAGAGATTGCTCAAATTCATTCCATCCTGTCGGTGATGGGATCCAACCATCTCGTCCTCTGTCGTCCCTTTCTCCTGCTGCCTTCAATCTTTCCCAGCATCAAGGTCTTTTCCAATGAATCAGTTCTTCCCATCAGGTGGCCAAAGTATTGGAGTTTCAGCTTCAGCATCAGTCCTTCCAATGAATATTCAGGACTGATTTCCTTTAGGATCAGGCTACATGCAGTCCATGGGGTCCCAAAGAGTCGGACACCACTGAGGGACTGAACAGTAGCAATTGTGTTGCTACTTTGTATGGGTTCAAAGGTCACCTGTGTTACAGGGATGGTTTAACAAAGCTATCTTCCACATACTCTTAAGGTGACATTAAGACACATGAGAATTCTGGTAGGCCTTTTTTTTGTGATTCAAGGAAGGGGCAAAGATTAGGAGAACATTCCTATAGAAAATAGGTTTGTGTGCAACAATCCCCACTAAGAAAAGGAGACAGATTTGTCCTGAGGTGGCTTGTTATTCAGGTAATATAGGTGAATTTCAATCACCTTTCAACAATCCTTCTTTATAAGAGAAGTCTTTAAAGAAAAAAAAAAATGACCAAGTAGGCCAGATTTAATATCCAATCATGAAATTAAAATAATCTATCTAGATCTTTTAATGTTAATAAGAGCCTATTCCTAAGTATTTTCAGACTGTATCTACCACCCCCTAGCAAACAAGAATTTGACCTTTGCTGAACTAACTACAAGGTAGTTGAACCAGAATTGTGTAAATAACAAACAAAACTGATACTCAACTACCTTTTTTTAAAAGTAAACTTGGGGAAATTGTGACAGAAAAAAAATATTACTAGATAGGAATTTTATGAGTTGTAAGAACCTGGGTCTTCTGAGGTCCTGTCTCACATGGGTACCAAAATCACCATATCAATTATTGACAAAATATCTTACTTTCCCAGAAATTGTAATGGTTTGAGTTATGAGAAACTCACATAATAAAGCAATATGACTTGAAGTTTTATGTGTTTTGGGGAAGAGAAAATGTAGCCTGCACCAACATCTGGATAATGAAATATACTTGGGAATCGAATAGTAAAGGTTTCATATACAAGTGAAGTGCTAAATGTTGATAAACCACACAGTTTCTTCTGTGATATACCAACAAAGTGACCATAAATAATAACTGGGTGTGGGCTACCTATGCAAATAAAACTGTAAGCCTTACAAATTTTTCTATAACCTTATATTGGTAAATGAGAGTTGACATTTTTTCATTGATCAATTGTTAGACCCAAAGTGGAGTCTCCTATCAGATTAAATGAAGACCATAGCAGGTGCTCACATAGAAAATATAAGTAAAGTCAGAGTGCAATATAGATATTTAATATCTATATTTAGATATTGCTCAGGTGGAGGGATGATGACAATGAAATATTAGATGTGAAAAATGGACATTATAGCCAAAACCAGCTTGAATAGATGCTATATGAGACATGCATGAAACTCCCTTTATATTGTTGCTTGAGTGCTAAATCTTCTTTCTGAACTGTATTCCTAAACTGAATTCAGCTTGGGAACAATCTGGAATTAACTATGTCATCCAGAATTTTTCAGTCATCAGAATTTTTCAGAAATCCCCAGAAACCATGGGATTTGGGGGTCTGCAGTAAAGGTTTAGGGCCTGAAATAGAAAGGAAGCTTTTGACTCCATTATAGGGAATTGAATTATAGGATGCACAGTGTAGAAGATAAAACAATATAATATATTGGCATGATTTAGCATGACAGCCTAAATAAAAAGCAAATGTGACTATCTAAAATGTATCCTAAAATATGTAAAGTCTTAAAATTCTGAAAGTGTATTAAGGCATACATACAAGAAAAGATAAATACTTATTTATTAATTAGCTTTTAAAAGAGAATGAGGAATTGTGTGTGTGTGTTTTTTAAAAATATTTATTTATTTGGTTGTGCAGGGTCTTAGTTGTGGCACATGGGATCTTGTTCCCTGACCAGGGGTTGAACCTGGGCACCCTGTATTAGGAGCATGAAGGTTCAGTCACTGGGATAGCAGAGAAGTCCCCAGGAATTATGATTTTTTATTAAAAAATAAATTTAAAACCATCAATTATTATATAAAGATCATCATATTAAGAAGTATGACAATTTCTTAACAATTGAGGAAAGAGGTATTTATATTTGTATGAATCAGTATTTGATATTCCATTAATATACTCAATTTTAAATCAAACTATCTTTGATTAAATATCCTTTGAAGATTCAGCTGGAAAATAGTGAGTGGTCAACAGTTTAAAAATATCATTTATTTGATAGTAAATATGATAGTGGCAGAGAATCTTTAAAAGTTACACTGAAATATTTTATTATGTGAAAGTTGAAGCAATGGATTATATGTTTAAGAGGGAAAATTAAATATTTTTATGAAATCAATCCTTACTAGCTGACTTATAAGTATAAAGCAATTACAATAAAAATCCAACAATTTATTTACCTAATGTAACAAAAATTAATGTACTCATTGGTCTTACTCTCATAGAAGTAAATTTTACAGTACTTAAGAAGAAACAGAAAGATTCCGATGTTTTGCCAGCTTTCAGTTCAGTCTCACAGTCATGTTTGACTCTTTGTGACCCCATGGACTACAGCATGCCAGCCTCCCTGTTCATCACCAACTCCCAGAACTTACTCAAACTCATGTCCATCAAGTCGATGATGCCATCCAACCATCTCATCCTCTGTCATCCCTTTCTCTTCCCAACTTCAATCTTTCTCAGCATCAGGGTCTTTTCAAATGAGTCAGTTCTTCATATTGAGTGTCCAAAGTATTGGAGTTTCACCTTCAACATCAGTCCTTCCAATGAATATTCAGGACTGACTTCCTTTAGGATGGACTGGATGGATCTCCTTGCAGTCCAAGGGACTCTCAAGAGTCTTCTCCAACACCACAGTTCAAACGGATCTATTCTGCAGTGCTTAGCTTTCTTTATAGTCCAACTCTCACCTCCGTACATGACTACTGGAAAAACCATAGCTTCACTAGATGGACTTCTGTTGGCAAAATAAGGCCTCTATTTTTTAACTTGCTGTCTAGGTTGGTCATAACTTTTCTTCCAAGGAGCAAGCATCTTTTAATTTCATGGTTGAAGTCACCATCTGCAGTGATTTTGGAGCCCCCAAAAATAAATTCTGTCACTGTTTGCACTGTTTCCCCATATATTTCCCATGAAGTGATGGGACCAGATGCCATGATATTAGTTATCTGAATGTTGAGTTTTAAGCCAACTTTTTCACTCTCCTCTTTCACATTCATCAAGAGGCTCTTTAGTTCTTCTTCAATTCAGTTCAGTTTAGTTGCTCAGTTGTGTCTGAGTCTTTGTGACCCCATGAACCGCAGAACGCCAGGCCTCCCTGTCCATCACCAACACCTGGAGTTCACCCAAACGCATGTCCATTGAGTCAGTGATGCCATCCAACCATCTTATCTTCAGTCATCCCCTTCTCCTCCTTCTCTCAATCTTTCTCAGCATCAAGGTCTTTTCAAATCAGTCAGCTCTTCGCATTAGGTGGACAAAGTATTGGAGTTTCAGCTCCAATGAATGTTGAGCTTTAAGCCAACTCATTTACTCTCCTCTTTCACTTTCATCAAGAGCCTCTTTAGTTCTTCTTCACTTTCTGCCATAAGGGTGGTGTCATCTGCGTATCTGAGGTAATTGATATTTCTCCCAGCAATCTTGATTCCAGCTTGTGCTTCCTGCAGCCCAGCGTTTCTCATGATGTACTCTGCATATGATTTTAAAAAGCAGGGTGACAATATACAGCCTTGATGTACTCCTTTCCCTATTTGAAACCAGTCTGTTGTTCCATGTCCAATCCTAACTGCTGCTTCCTGACCTGCATACAGATTTCTTAGGAGGCAGGTCAGGTGGTCTGGTATTCCCATCTTTAAAGAATTTTCCATAGTTTGTTATGACCCACACAGTCAGAGACCTTAACATAGTCAATAAAGCAGAAGTAGATGGTTTTCTGGAACTCTCGTACTTTTTAGATAATCCAGCAGATGCTGGCTGTTTGATCTCTGGTTCCTCTGCCTTTTCAAAATCCAGCTTGAACATCTGGAGGTTCATTGTTCATGTACTGCTAAAGCCTGGCTTGGATTATTTGAGCATTACTTTACTAGTGTGTGAGATGAGTGCAATTGTGTGGTAGTTTGAGCATTCTTTGGCATTACTTATCTTTGGGATTGGAGTGAAAATTGATGTTCTCCAGTCCAGTGGCCACTGTTGAGTTTTCCAAATTTGCTGGCATATTGAGCAATTTTTTTCTCAAAAATTAGAGTATTTTGTAGTACTATAAAAACTTAGTAAATAATATCAACAAATGGCTTATTAAACATATATACCATGACAACTATAAAAATTCTCTTAGAAGCAGAAATACTTATGATATAGTTATAATTTCCAAAATAAGAATGCAAGTTATTTATGCATTGTATATATGATTATAAATTTAGAAAAAGTTTTATACATGTAGAATATATATCTACTTATGAAAATAACTCAGAATAATGGCATTAAAATATTATTTAATGTGTTATTGTTTCAATATATTATTATTTATAGAAGCTGTATTTTATTTTTAGAAACATTTTTCTCATAATCTCCTCTCTACTTTATCCCTAGGTTACACTTGTGGATAATTGATAAAGCCTATTATAATGATGAATTGATCAAATAAACATATGCACACATATGATATTAAAAAAATTTATTCAAGTGAGTCTTGAATGATCCAATGCACTTGACTGTATTTTCGTCAAGTGTAAAAAGAAGGAAAACATCTCATATATATTTAGATTTAGGCAGTTATATTTTATAAAAAATACTGTAAGAATTAACCCAGTTTTAAAATGATGATAAAATAGATTGATTTTTAAATCTTTATGTATTTTGAAACTTTCATGTCATATTTGTAGATATCTATGTAAAACTGTGAGGCTGCTGATCAATAAAAGTGAGAGAGACAGATAGCTAAATATCTGACAATTAACCACTTAATTTAGGGGCTCCCCTCTGGCTCAATGGTAAAGAATCCACCTGCAAAGCAGGAGCTACTGGAGACATGGATTCGATCCTTGGGTCAGGAAGATTTCCTGGAGGTGGCATAGCAATCCACTCCAGTATTCTTGCCTGGAGAATCCCATGGACAGAGAAGCCTGGAGGGCTACAGTCCATGGGGTCACAAAGAGTCAGACACAACTGAAGCAACTTAGCATGCGGGCACACAACCACTTAATCTTAATAATGCTAATGGAAAGATATATTATTAAGTGAAAAATGGTGAAATGTGGAAACACACAATTACCATGAAACTATATTTGATTAATTAGACATTTGTGTGGATAAAAGCAAGTACACGACAGTATTTAGGAAGATAAATGACTAAAATATTGAGAAGTTTTTTCTAATTTTCTTAAATTGAACAAGATTGCTTTGATCATTTCTTAGTGTCCCTTTACAAAAAACCCAAAGTGAACACTCACCCACAAATAAGCAAATAAGTTTTTATAGCAACTCTAATAACCCAGCTGGGCTTCCCAGGTGGCTCAGAGGTAAAGAATATACCTGCCAATGCAGGAGATGCAAGAGACACAGGTTTGATCCTTGGGTGAGGAAGATCCCCTGGAGTAGGAAAATGGCCACCTGCTCCAGTATTCTTGCCATGAAATTTCCATGGACAGAGACGCCTGAAAGGCTACAGTCCATGGGGTTGAAAAGAGTCAGACATGACTGAGCTCTGACGATGACAATAAACAAGCAAAGAATGGGTACTCAGGGTAGAAGCAGACTACTGATGATTTTATTCATTAAATTTCTCAACAACACTTGATTTTTGTGGAGTCTTCCAAGGCTGAATAAGACAAAGAAAAAAACTCAGAATAAACAGGTAAGAGAAAAATGATGTATAAAGAGAAAATACTGCTGCCTGGGGAAAAACTAAGGCTTTTAACCTAAAATATCCCTAGCAGTTATGTATATCAAAAAAGTTTCACAGGTTATCACTTATAATTCCACTTCACTTTGTCAGGAGAAATTGCTGAATATTGTTAGAAACCTAGTATGCAGTTGCAGAAATGCTTGACACCAAGAGCGTGGTACTTCATTCCAAAATTTAAGTGCATGAATGCCTCATACATTTTCAAAAGTATATATACTATATGTAGGATACATAGGCTACATCATCAAATTGTTCTATAAATTTGAAAATAGCTCCCCAAATAATGTATTATATTTTTACCCAGAATATAAATAAAATTGAAAATCAATGTTCATACATAACACATAAAATTATCACTTTTGAAAGATTAAGAGTGTTATAGAAGTGATCACTCAGCTGAATGTAATGTCAGACAGGTGAGATAATTAAGCCTGAGTGGAGTTTATAAACAGGCAGGCTAAGGGTAACGCCGGGACCCAGGATGATGGCACCCGGATTCCTCAGGCATCACACTTGTGGGAAAACACAAGTATGGGGAGCTGGTTAGGGAACGCCTCACCTTTCTCCAGTGCTGATGGCCTGAAAGTCAAAGCCACGATGACCAGCCCGAAGAGAGTTCTGTTCAGAAGGAGTCAAATACTGGACTTCACACCTATTTGTTGTATATTCACAAAAATTCAGGTAAGTGTCATGCATGTGTGTTTTATATTTGTTAAAAGTTCAGAAATAACAGAATTAAAACTAATGCATTGAAGTAGTAATTATTTGTAAAAGTTTATTGTACATATGCCAACAAAAAATAAGTTTGAGACCCAGGAGTGCTCAACCAAACCTGAAATGAGGCTCAGGGTTATCTTGTTATGAAGCAGCTTATATAGTGAGAAGAGAGGGACTTTTCTTTAAAACCAGTGATTGGTTATAATATTAGACTTTTCTTAAAAAATAGGAAATTGGTTAATAGTTACCTCATATTAATTTTGGGAAACAGTTAAAGTTTTACTTGTGATTTCCAGAGGCATAAGCAAGATATGGCACAGATAAAGTTAGTCTAACAAAATACGATAAATTAAGCTTTGCTTGTATGATTAAACTGGTTTAGTCTGCTTGGGGTTTTCAAGGCTGGTCTCCATTTGTTTTTGATTTTAACATGCTGATGATGTTACTGAAAGTGTTTGCTTACAAAAGCAAATAAAGAGGCAATTGGTAGAAAGCAAAGTTTGGTTTATTTTGGGTGCTTGCAAAGTGGAGAGTGGTGGGGTGAACTCTGGTCCAATGGTCAACTCCTCTAACTATAGGAAGAGCTTTTATAGATAAAGGAGGAGGTTAAATTCAGAATCAGCACAGTCAGCTCTGATGGTCATCTTGAAACTGGTCATGCAATGGTTTGATCAGTGTCATTTTTCTGGATTGGTTTGTTCCCATTTTCTTGAGGCCAGTTCTCGGAATTGTCTCAGCTCAAGTCATGGCTACAGTTTTCTGATTATGTAGTTAACTTCTTCCACCTGGTGCGCATTTCAGAACCAATAAGACAGTTCATGGGATATAGCTCAGAATATTATCTATAGCTTTTGAGAAGGAACTAAAGGTCCCTGACTTTATTTACTGACTAAACTTTTATTGTTTTGTTCTGTTTTACTGCTTTGCTTTGCTTTTGTATCTTCTCACTTTTCTAATTAAACTTGGCTGAAGGTTTTGCAGCAGTAAAAGGCAGGCTGAGGACATGGTGGAAGGGATCATAAGGTCCTGCACCATTTTAATGACAACTGACAAACATGTAAAGCACTTTAGGTTAAAAAGGAAACAAAAGCACACTGTTTCTTTGAAACATGATAGGTGATGTTCACAGTAGGACACAGTTTGTTTTTCAGCAATGTGCATCTAAGAATTTGAGTTAGAATAAAACTTAATTGAACCAACATTAAAGACTACCTCAAATTAAAGAAAGAGTATATGGCTATTGGGGTAAGACAACTCCACTAATTCCATCTTTATTCAGTTTTATAATCTCTTGGATTTTTTTCTTTCTCCTATATAATATTGTTCTCAACTCCGCTCACCCTCTAGATGTTGCATGTATATGTCAATTACCAAAATAACTGTCAATCCTGATAGAAGTTATAAAAATGTTTTGACCAAATAGGTAAACTAACATAGAAATTTTGGCAATATTAAAAATTAATTATTTGGTTTACTTTTTACTATGACATTTCATCGCTATTTAAACTGCAGATGCTTTTCCTATCATGTGCATTATATTAATGACACTCAGAGGTAAGGGTAAATCCCACTGTGGAATCTACATTGGAAAGAAATGGTTATAATCATTTGACCAGATGGCTATGAATAAAAGAACAATCTGGATATCTTGGATGTGTAAAATCCAGAAGCACTGATAAATCTCATTAGGCAGCAAAGTCCTGAACTACAGAAAGTCTAAATGTAAAATAAAATAGAGAAATAAGACAAAGGTAAATTTTGGATTACACAGGAAGAAACTGACAGGTGAAGGTCATGAATTCTTGTCAGTTTTTATAGTTTAAGAAAAATTTAATTTTTGAACTAAATCATTTTATCATCATGACACTTAACTATCTATGTTAATCAAGATAATAAAGGAAACTTAAAAAAATAATTTCTCCTAGTTAAATCATTTTATTTTACCTTTGTTAGCTTTCATATAAATTATTTTAGATAATTGTGAGAAATAAGAATGATTTAATGAGAATATATATTAATTTGATAGAAGCAATGATAATGCCTATCTTCTACAAACACAAATTTTACTTTGCAGATGGCATCTAACCTCATTCATTGCTTTAAAAGGAACCATTACAAAATTGTTTGCTATAATTGCAATTTGCTATGGTAAATCAACAAGTGTTTGAGTCTTATAGCCTTCCTATGAAAAGGTATGATGTGGAATGCAAATAGATCACCAGCCTCTTTAAATAAGCTGATAAACAATTTACAATATGCTCTTTTAAAATTATTAATAAATATATCACATCTACTTTTGAACTCATATTTCCTATCTAGCTATAGAGGTTGCTATCATTTATTTTCTACATGACATCCTAATTATCTCCCTCCACAATGGAATTTTTTTCTGTAGGTTATAAGTATGCTCAAAAATTTTCATTATTTTTTAAAAAAACAAACCTTCCTTTGGTGGGTTTTTTTTTTTTTTGATCTACATAGCTAATTCTACGTCTACTTACCAAAAATATTTCTTAAGATAGTATTTTCCTTTTAAAAATAAAAGGTTACAACCCCCATTTTCTAATAAATTGTATCATATATCTTTGCAGTTTGAAATTGTCATCAACTAAGACTCTTTTCTCAGTACTGTTTTAGTACTTCACAATTTTATTGATTTCTCTGATATCTTTATCAAAGGTAAAACTCTCCCTTTCTTTGAAGATTATGTGGTTTCTAAGTATAATCTCATGTGAATGATTTCTGCATTTTTCAGTACTGTGTTAGGTGCGTGTCACGGTAATACAATTCAAATGAGCTTAAATGTAAAAGAAAATAATTGGCTCACAGAATTGAGGAGACTCGTGGTGCCTGTGGATTCAGCCCATGTTGGATTCAGTTGTTCTGTGATTCTGTCAAAGGTCTCTTCCATAGGTTCTGCTCTGTGTTTCATTGTCATAAAGTATTTAGCAAGGCACTAAAATATAAGGCCACTAGCACCACCAGGTTTGCACTGTGTAACTTTGAAGTCCCAGTAAAAACCTCTGCATGTGTGCAGTGTGTTTAGAAGGGGTGGCTTGGGCCATACACCCATCCTGGCAAAGGTTCTAGGTGGCAAGAGCTGAATAGAATGCCGTATGACACGTATCCACTTCATAAACCTCGTAGGTACTATCTGAACCCCATGGAAAGAATTTGGGGGGAAAATCCACTATAATACTTAAACCTACATACAAAGACCTTTCTTTTTTTCTTTCAATTCTAAATGTCTACGCAATGTCCTACCAGCATCTTAAATGAACATGCCTGGAGCAAAACTTAGCATTATTGTCTCCAAGGGATTCCTTTCTGTGCCATGTTTCTGTCAATATGCAGGATCCTGAGCACCTCATCAGTCACATCACCTCCCCCAATCCTGAATCCTGAGCATAAAATCTGTTCTCCATACTGCCTCTGCTCTTATCTGCATTCAGTTCATGCCCAAGTCCTGCTGGTCCTGTTTCTAGGAATCTAAGATTGCTATATTTTCCATGGCCTATGCAACTTCTGATTGAATAACAAGAAAAGGAACACAACTTTATGCTTACCTTCCTTCTTTCTTGTTCCTTCTTCCCAACCTGTTTACCTAACTTCAGCCAGTGTTTTTTTTAAATCCCAAATTTAATCATATTACTTCCCTACTTAACACTTACAAAGAACTTATTATTGCTTTTAGCCCAATTTCCTTGCCATGTCTTGCATTGACATTGGCATTGCATTCACTAAATTGTATCTAACTCTTTGAGACTTCATGAACTGCAGCCTGACAGGCTCCTCTGTCCATGGGACTTTCCAGACAATAATGGAGTGGGTTTCCATTTCCTTCTTCAGGGGATCTTCCTGACCCAGGGATTGAACCCGCATCTTCTGCACTGGCAGGCAGATTCTCTACCACTGAGCCACAGGGCAGCCCGTAAAAATATTTAAATTATCTGTCTTTATTTACACCATTACTTGTCATAGTTCATCTGGCATTCCACTCTTAGGCCATACAAAGTGTGTTTTATTTCTCAAATGCACAATGCATTTTATTATTTCTAAGATCTACTCCTGGGCTCCCCATATCCTAGTTGTATGTCCTCCTCCTCCTTAAGCATGTTATGCCTCTTCTATATAAAAATCAGGATAGGTATGATCTTTGGAGTCTTACTCTTTATGTTTAATCCCAGTCCTGATAATATACAATTATTGGGCAAGTTTCTATTTAATTTTTGCAAGTTTCCAAAAATGTTTAAAAATTTCTCAAAAAAATCATGTGTTCATCACAAGTTTTGGAGTTTTTTTAAGGGCTAAATGATGCTGGGAGGGATTGGGGAGAGGAGGAAAAGGGGACAACAGAGGATGAGATGGCTGGATGGCATCACCGACTCGATGGACGTGAGTTTCAGTGAACTCCGGGAGTTGGTGATGGACAGGGAGGCCTGGCGTGCTGTGATTCATGGGGTCGCAAAGAGTCAGGCAATGTGAGCGACTGAACTGAACTGAACTGAAAATGAAATAATGTGCGTGAGGTATTTAGGCTAGTGACTGCCATGTAGTAAAGAATCAGAAGGTGCTTGCTATTCAGTATTGTCCCTTTGTGAGTTCTTTGAAAATACGACCACTCAGGTTTAAATATAAACTTGTATGTATTATTGATTTATTTTTTTGATGTTTCTTGCCACTCAAATTACCTGCTAATTCTTATTTATCCCCCACAAGAAATCATATTTCTTCCAACATTCTCATCACCTCTAATTCCAACCCAATTTAGGTTGACATTGACTCTCATCTGTCCTATTGTCCCTATGTGAATTCTATATAAAGTCCGTCTCATTTCCAATTTATTAAATTAAAATAGCTATATCCACCTTTCAGAGCAAAAGCTGATATCATTCAGTTCCCTTACCTAAAATCTTCAAAGTATGAATAACAAAACATTTATTATTCATTTAATTCCATCCACAATCTATCTCCAACTCTCCAACACTATCTCCTATTGTTTTGAATAGGACTCTGTTCCAGAATCTTCTCTATACATGACCCCAAATTTTTAGTCTTTTCTATTTCTTGTTTCCTGTCTGTACTACTTTCTCAGACACAAATTCTTTCCCTATTTTTTTTTACATACTCAGTATACATCCATTCTCCTAAGGCACATACAAAATCGACATATTTTATAAATCTTTTATTATAATAGTTTTCACAATTTATATAGGTATTTTATTTTTCTCATAACATACAGTGAACATTAGGTACATATGGGTATACCTTGAATTTTAGGTACATATATATATACACAGCTGGTCTTTCTCACTCATTTGAAAACTCATTCATACCATATGTCCTTTTCATCTTTGTGCCTCTTTATATTAATTCTTCAATGTAGTGCTCATGGTGGTATTTGTTGGAAAAATAATCAAATTGCCATTAGCAAATATTATTGGTTTGGGGAGAGAAGAGGGGGGGGTTCAGGATGGGGAACACGTGTATACTTGTGGCAGATTCATGTTGATATATGGCAAAACCAATACAATACTGTAAAATAATTAACCTCCAATTAAAATAAATAAATTTATATTTACAAAAATATAAGAGACATCATAGTGTAAGGGCCTTTTGCTGAGTTTACCAAGGTACACATCTTGACCAATTCCATTTGACCATCTTGGCCTATTACATTTAGTTTAAAGTAATATTAAACAAAGATGTCAGTTTTGGATTTTTTTCTAAAAACTTAATGCTTATGTAGAAGAGCACATGTGTAAATCTTATTTAATGTGTTCTATAGTCTATATTATTGAATACATATATCACATATTAACATATATATTTCATATAGTCTCCAAAGGCACAGAAAATTTATTTATAAAAGCTAACCTTAAGTCCTTACCAAATTATTAAGTAGTTAGAGCATACCATAAATTTGTTTCACTTTCTCAAATATTTAATTTCCTAATGTCTACTGTAGATTTCATGGCACCTATTCTCCATGTACTGTGCTTAGTCACTTAGTCCTGTCCTGCTCTTTGTGACCCCATGAACTGTAGCCTGCCAGACACCTGTGTCTATGGGGATTCTCCAGGCAAGACTACTGGAGTGGGCTGCCATGCCTTTCTCCAGGGGATCTCCCCAACCCAGGGATTGAAACCAGGTCTCCTGTGTTGCAGGCAGATTCTTCACTGTCTGAACCACCAGAGAAACTTGTACTCTATATATTACAATGAATTTTTACAAAAGTCAAATGAAGTTTTAAAAGATCTAGAGACATTTTTGCAGTAAAATCCACAGTATTGAACGTACTCATTTTATAAGTCATCATAAAGACAACACACAATTTATTAAATTAATCATTTAAACAATTCTACCTAATACTATAATATTACTTTGCACCGAATCCAAATATCAGTTGAAATCCATTTCATATTAAATATGCCTGGGATGATTTTATCCTAAGCTGGATTTAACAAAATCATTAGTGTGTGAATAACACAGAAATGTCAAAAAGTATTAAAGTCCCTTTCCAATTTTTGATATTGGAAAAATAGAGTGAGATAAGAAAAGTGCTTATATATTACTTACTAAAGTTTAACTTTGAGTAAATCAAATGCTGGGTCAGACTGAACTTTTAACCCATACTAACTGCTACCAACTTTTGCCAAAAAAATTAGTGGTTCGTTATTGCCTGCTAGCCATTATTTCAAAGCTAAGAGTTTCCTGTAATTTTGAATGTATTGCTTTTGCTAAATGTGTTGAAGGCCCTTAAAAACTAGGATATGCCACATATGATCATAAAAGAAGTGAGAATGTAATAACCTCTAATGACAAGGAAAACTCATTATGCCTACAGTTTTGCATTACCTTTTTATTCAGTTTTTATAATTTCTTCTATTGCTTTGTTTTTTTTAATATGCAATTTTATTCTTTATTCATTCTCATGTCATTCATTTCTTTTGTTTAGTTTCTTCCCTTTTGACCCATTGTGTTAAACTATTCTTGCAGAAGATAATTTGTCATCACTGCCACAATGAATCCAATTTTCCTTAACCCAGACCTGGCCGCAGCTTGCTATACTGCAAAGGAAACTCCCCAAAAGGCTAATAAGGGGCACTATATGAGAAGTGTGACTGGATTATTATAGTTTTAATTAGATCAGTCACAATTCTTGTTGAATACTGTTCAGAGAAGTATTCTTTACTAAAGGAAATTGTGTTCTTAAAAAAAAAATCCTTATTCAAGAATATAGTCCTATAACTGCTAACTATAAAAGCAGAGGTCAAAGCATGCAATTGAGTTGGACTTTTTCTACTCTTGTTTTTAAAACTTGCCAGTGCTAAATGTGCTGCATCTTTTCCCAGTTATCCACTATAATATCTGATTAAATTTGTAGAATTTACCTATTCTTTCATTTAGATTATACATATATATGTAAATAAGAATGAGAAAAATATATAACTGTATTATTGAAAACCACCACATAATTTTGGTACAGGATTTAATAATTTAATGATCTTTTCATATCAGTTATTTTAGGAAATCCTTCCAACACAATTTAGAGTGATAGTAATATAAACATAAATCTATACTCCCAATACTAGAGTAGAAACAATGAAAAACTTGGAGCTACAATATTAAGAGTGATTGGTTAATAGATACCTACTTATAATTTAGTTAAATATTTACTTAAAACTTAGTTGAAAAAGACAGCGGCACTTGGGCTTAGTACCTATTTTTAGCATTTATATACCTCTGCTTATTAAAAATAATACACTATATACTTCTCTTTTAATATCTGAATTTGCCATATTTAATAAGACAGATATGTTTATTCATCTCATATCATTTTAGTTTATACTTTTATAGGCTTTTTATTAATATTTCACTTGTGATCCACCCTTCATGATTCTTTCATATATAATTTTTTCATGATTACTAAGGATATTTTTATTTTTACAAATCAAACGTGCGTACTCCCCAGTCAGTTTAGGTGATGTCTACTAAGTTTTTAAATAATGATACAATTACTTTAATTTTTCCTATTCCTCTGCTGCTCCATTATGAAGTGCAGAGAAAATAAGCAGATACCAAAAAGAAATCTGCAGTGTCTGTGATATTATAATATTTAATGTACAGGAGTTTAATTACATTCCCAGAGGGAGAAGCAATTCAGAACAAGGTGTTACACTATTTAATCAAAAAGTGACTAAACCTTTCTAAATATTATGAAAAATAGTAATTCAGAAAATGTAGGAAACTCAGTGAACCACAATGATGATGATTTCAAAAACTTGGATGGTTCTCAAGAGTATTATGCTGAGTGAAAATGTCAGAGCTCAGAAAAGCAGAGACATTACTTTGCCGACTAAGGTCCATCTAGTCAAGGCTATGGCTTTTCCTGTGGTCATGTATGGATGTGAGAGTTGGACTGTGAAGAAGGCTGAGTGCCGAAAAATTGATGCTTTTGAACTGTGGTGTTGGAGAAGACTCTTGAGAGTCCCTTGGACTGCAAGGAGATCCAACCAGTCCATTCTGAAGGAGATCAACCCTGGGATTTCTTTAGAAGGAATGATGCTAAAGCTGAAACTCCAGTACTTTGGCCACCTGATGCGAGGAGTTGACTCATTGGAAAAGACTGTGATGCTGGGAGGGATTGGGGGCAGGAGGAGAAGGGGACGACCCAGGATGAGATGGCTGGATGGCATCACGGACTCGATGGACTTGAGTCTGAGTGAACTCTGGGAGATGGTGATGGACAGGGAGGCCTGGCGTGCTGTGGTCCATGGGGTCACAAAGAGTTGGACACGACTGAGCGACTGAACTGAACTGATATAAATAAAATTCTTAAAGTGGCAAAAGTATAGAGATGGAAAACATTATTGGTTGCCAGGTATTACAGAGGTAGAGAAGGAGAGGCTGTGGTATTAAGGCAGTAGCATAAGTGATATTTCTGCTGTAATTGTCCTGTATATTGACTATGTTGGTAGTCACATGAATCTCAACATGTGATAGAGTTGCACAGAACTAAGTAACAAACTCAAAAACACACACATACAAATAAATGTATGAAAACGTGATATATGGCTGAAGTCAGTGGATTTTATTAATATTCATTTCCTGGTAGTGATATAGTTATACAAGTTTTCTTGGGGAAAATTAGGTGAAGTGTGTAATCTTTCCTTATTATAATTAATAAAGATTTACCAATTTCCATATGGTTAATATTTCTTATAACCATATGGAAATTTGCAGTTATCTCAAAGAGCTTAAAAGTTTATAAATGGACTAGATACTTGAAAGGCTAAAAGTGTCACAAAGATAGAAAAAAAAAAAAAAAAGCAAGCCCCAATCAAGTACTGTCCACAGAAACAAACTGCAAATAAAATAATGCTAAGAAAAAGTGATAGATGTAATAGAATGTAAGAGAAAAAAAGGTATAACACGAAGTAATAATCATCAAAAACAGCATAAAAACAAGAGATAAAGAACATTACATAATGATATAGGTTTATTCATCAATAAAACAGGAACTTAACTGTGAATATACTTAGAGTTTCCAAAAAGACACAATCAAAACTGCTAGCAGTAAAGAGGAAAATAAGACAAATCACAATTATAGTTGGTAACTTTTAAAATCATTATTACACAGTTTATATACAGTGAATGCACACATTTTGTGTATACATTTAAATGAACGTCACAGTTGCAAGGTTTACAATACCTGTTTGAACACTTAGAAAATTACAGTTATCAAGAATGTTTATTGGTATTGGAGTTTTAAACGAAATGGATGGGTGAATAGTTCAGAAATAGGTACCAAAGAAATTCACTGGAGAAAAAAATCTCAGAAAATGTTGCTTGAACAACAGATAGCCATAGACATGAAAAAAAAATGATTTTTTATACATAAATCTAAAAACATATAAAGCTTATATAAGAAAACAAAGAATATCTTTGCAACTTTAACAAGGTTCCAGAACACATCAGAAACACTAACCATGAAAAAAAAATTTAATGAACTTCATCAAAACTCATAACTTCCATTCACTTAAAAACACTGTTAAGAATGTGCAAACCACAGACAGAGAGATTAATAATACACATATTTGATGAAGAGTTTCTATATGACAAAGAGTTTATATCTGAATATACACAAAATTCTTATAGCTCAATACAAAAAAATCCAACAATTCAATAGAAAATTAAAGATATAATTTAAAAAATGCTTTACTAAAGAAGATACATGAAAAACCAGTTAACAGAAAAAAAAGAGTGCTCAACCACATTAGTTATTTGGAAAATGCAAAGTAAAGTATAGTGACTTATCACTTCATCCACACTAGAATAGTTTTCATTAAAAATATCAAAATCATTCAATTCTGGCAAAGATGAAGAGCAACATGAATTCTCCTATATTTTCTATGGAAATGAAAAGCCATGTTATTGCTTTGGAGAACTGTTTGGTAGTTTATTATAAAAGTGAGCATTCATCTCCCCTCTGGCCTAGTAATTCCACTCTTAGGTACTTCTCAAGGGAAATAAAAATATATATCTACAAAAGCCTATGTAAGAATGTTTCATAGGAACTTATTCATATCAACAAAAAATTAGAAGTAATTCAAATGGCTGTTATAATAGATAGTTCCACATCTTTAAAAATATAAAGAAGGCAATGGCAACCCACTCCAGTACTCTTGCCTGGAAAATCCCATGGACGGAGGAGTCTGGTAGGGTGCAGTCCATGGGCTCGTGAAGAGTCGGACACGACTGAGTGATTTCACTTTCAATTTTCACTTTCCACTTTCATGCATTGGAGAAGGAAATGGCAACCCACTCCAGCATTCTTGCCTGGAGAATCCCAGGGACGGCGGAGCCTGGTGGGCTGCCATCTATGGGGTTGCACAGAGTCGGACACAACTGAAGCGACTTAGCAGTAGCAGCATTGAACAATGAAAAAGAATCATTGATATGTTAAAAAAATATACCAGTGAATCTCAAAATCATACTGAGTTGTAAAAGTACAAAAACAGCACATAGTCTATTATTTTATTGATATGATGGTCTTAAGTGGGAAAATACTAAATTAGTGAGAAAGTAATCAGAAGGCTTTAGAAGTATAATAAGATTTTCTATGGTGATAGAAATTTCCATTACCTGGTTGTGTTCGGTTGGATTGGGTTACGTGTGCTAACTGAATGTATGCATTTGTCAAAATTCATAGAAATCCACATTTAAATTTTGTCCATTTCACTGTCAGATTGAGTCAATTCTCAAAAAACAAAGAAAAAGCCATAGTGAAATAGATAATGGAATAGACGATGTTCCTACATAAGAGAGTGAGGGAGGGAAATTTCACTGAAATAGTGGAGGACAAAAGAATGTTGACTGGTAGGGTCTAAGAGGAAAATGAAATACAGAGTTAAAAGGGAGAATGGCATTGAAACATGTATACTATCATCTAAGAAATGAATCGCCAGTCTATGTTCGATACAGGATATAGGATGCTTGGGGCTGGTGCACGGGGATAATCCAGAAAGATGATATGGGGTGGGAGGTGGGAGGGGGGTTCATGATTGGGAACTCATGTACACTCATGGTGGATTCATGTCAATGTATGGCAAAACCAATACAATATTGTAAAGTAAAATAGAGTAAAAATTTTTTTAAAAAAGGGTAAGACATATGTGTAACTACAGTATTAATTACTAGAAAATATATATAATTGACTCTGTTTTCCTTTAGAATAGATATTAAACACATTAGTTGGTGTGTTGCATGGTCAGGGCTTTGTGTGATCACATGAGAATAAGTAAAATTAATGCATGATTAGGAAATTGGGAATAGCACTACTTCTGTAATCTCTCTTAACCTTGCGAACTGTATTGTACAATCCCAGCCCACTTTAGTGCCAGTATGCTGAGATTTGGGGAATTCATTTTGAAACAAAATATACAATATAAAATATATATGATCGATATCATATAAATATAATATATATTTATATAAATATATATAAATATTATATATCAATATTAAACAGTTTATAATTATTTTAAAGAAATATACTTATTCTTATATTTTCACTGAAAAACATGCACGTTTTATTGTTGCTCTCTCATTCTTGCTTAGTTTTGTAAATCATAACCCTGGGGCTTCAGAAATATCTAGTTTTCTTTCAGAGACAAAACCAATTACTCATGAAACTGGAAAGAAAAGCAAAAGTATATATTATTTCTGTGCCTGTTACTGCTGTTTAATTTTATATTTATTTTTATATTAAAGTCACCCTAACTAATGATGACTTTCTGCTTGTAAACAGTGAGATACAATTTGTTTTTAATCTAGCAATTTTAAAATATATGAACATAAATCTAATTGTCACTAATTACAAAAACATCTATAGACTTCAGGTGATATGATCATGTATAATGCAATTTTTAAATGTTCATATATTTTGAATTAGTAAATATGTATCTACAGAGAAAATAAGCAGTTAAAACTGTGTACAGTATAATGTTAATTTAGTAGCCACGTACTTGTAAAAGTAATTCTTAAATGGCTTGGCATTTTAGATTGCCTTGAATATATTTTATTTTATTCAGGAAATATCTGTAAACTTTCCTCTTTGTTTTGCAGTCATCCTTTGTCTTGTACAAGGAGACTGTACAGGGAGGAAGGAAAATCTAATATAAAATGTTAGGATTTACTCTGTCAAGACTTTCGCAGTGTAATACATATTGCACAGAACTCTCTCTAATGTGAAGAAGTTGTTTAGTAGCTTACTCATGTCTGACTCTTTGCGACCCCATGAACCGTAGCCTGCCAGACTCTTTTGTCCATGGGATTTTCCAGGCAAATATACTGGAGTGGGTTGCCATGCCCTCCTCCAGCAGATCTTCATGACCCAGGGATGCAATCCCTGTCTCCTGCACTGGCAGACAGAGTCTTTACCACTGAACCAAAAGGGAAGCCTGATGTGAGAAAGATCATACTGTAAAAGAAACCCCATTCTCTCAGGGAGAAAAAGGCTGAAACTCCAGATGGTGCTTCCAAGAATGGAGAAGTTCAGTGAGAGAGCCCAGGGTGGTTCTGTCTAACTTCTTCTCTCAGGAAAGAAGAAAAAATGCCCCTTAAACAGAATTCATAAGGAAAAGAGAGTGAGGGTAAGATGATGACCTGGTTCAATTCCAGGTCCTAGAACAGGGCACACACACTCCATCAGCTTGCACTGACGAGTGCTGGGAAGTTTTCATAACACTCTGGTTTATTTAGACTATTTAGACTCTTGTTTAGTCTTTGGTTAATGTTTGGTGCCCGGCTGACTTTTTTTGAGCCATATACACGTGAAGACTTCCTGGAGTCTTTAAGGGATGATGCCAATAGAGAAAGGAAAATGGGATGAACTTCTAAGGAAGGGTAACTGGAAGAGAAAAAAAAAATGTAAAAGAAAATATGTTAACATCTGTATGCAGAATTAGTTATATCTGTTTAGAAAAATCAAATGTGCCATATCAAAATAGCACCAGTCCAAGTAAATTTTGTTTTACTACAGTACTTAATTACCTGTTTTTATGAATCTAAAATGCAAATATTTTATAAATTAGAAATTTAGGAAATTTTGCATCTGATTAGTTGTGGTTTTCTTTATTGTTTGTGATATTCTAGAAGGCTTTCCATCATTTTCCAGGTTTTGCTAGATATCAGAATTTTTCTAAAGATTTCTCAAAGCTCCCATACACCATTTTGACCACTGTTAGACTCAGTATCCGATATTCTAGGCTGCTTCCAATTTGATAACACTCTTAGGACCGCATCCTCACTCACTCATTGTTACTTTTGGTATTGAATTAATCATCTGGTTTCTTCCATCCTTAAGCTGTCACCTCTTCCCCCCTCATCCGATGGAAAAAGAGAATCATACTCTGTTAGCTTCTGTTTCCAATTCCTAAATAAAAAGAAGTAAAGGGATATTATTTCACAGGAGATCACTTTATTTTAGATCACAGATTGTATCATGAAGGGCCCAAGTGTCCATTATCCTCCTAGTGGTTGTTGGAGTAAAATCACTCTGTCAATTATCCTTTTTATTCTAACTTTTCCCCTCCAAAGTTGTATGCCTCTGATCATGTGATCTCTCCTAAACTGCTGGTGTTATAATTTCCCATATTTTCTCTCTTATAATACTCTCCCACACCCCTCTATGTCATTTCTTCTGTGAATGTATTGTTCACTTCTCAGTTTCAAATGAAACTCATCTCTCCTTAAGGATATTTCTTCTTGTTCATTTGAAAGCAGGGCACTTCCCCGCCCCCCAAACCATATTAAAAGACAGGCTTAATAACCTCCCCTGATTGTCAAATACATTCTCAGAGCTTACAATTTCTCCCTCTTTCACAAGCTTTCCCTACAAAGAGTTCTCTCCAGAACTCATTATATCATTTGCCACCATTCTTCACACTGTGCCTCATTCACTTGCATTATATTGAGTACAACTATACATGATTTCTGTTTGTTAGCATGTTGATAATCCAATCCTGATACACATCTTAAGTAATAAATTTTTATAAATGTTTAGGGAAGTGGTGATGGTAGACAGGATCCATATGGGAATGGCATAAAGAGGTCAAAAATATTTTCAAACAGAGCATTTGGTTTGAACTTATGGGTGCAATTTTTACAGCTTTGATCCATTTCTGACATTATCTTTTCAGGATACTGGATGCATTTATTTGAAAAATCATAACTGATCACAGCATTCTCTTTATTCAGCTATTTCTCATTGTTTAAAAATTGTTGTTTCTGGTGGTTTTAAAGAACATTTTTTCCAAACCTCTTTGAAGTTTATTGAAGTTTATATATATTGGATAAGTTTCCTGAAAGCATCTTAGTTTATAAAATTGAACCTTACACTTATCTATGTAAAGAACAAATTTAACAGCATTTATACAATGCATTCAATTAAAAGTATTAAAATATGCTAGTTCAAATAAACTGGAAAACCAATTTTATGATTGCGTTTATAACTCTGAGTACTATACAGTGCTGTAAGTATTTATAGAATGAAGAATTAGATTAGAAACTTTACAAAATAAAAGGCATATAGGAGGTAGGTAGGATGGCAAATAAATATTTCAATTGTTAACTTACTTTAAAAATGAAAAAGGGAAAGCTAATGGATTTATATACATATAAAATGACTGTTGTTTATTTAGTTATTAAGTCGTGTCCAACTCTGCAATCCCATAGACTATAGCCCATCAGGCTCTGCTGCCCATGGGATTTTCTAGGCAAGAATACTGAAGTGGATTGTGATTTCCTGCACCAAAATTACTGTTTAAGTCCACTCAAATTATACCAACTGAACACTACTTTCTCACATATATTTGCAAATACTTTTCCATATCCCCAAATTTTTCATCTTGAATGTGCTTTGCAATTTAAAAGCATTGAATCATTGAAACCCACCAGCAGCAACTGCTGAAGCTTTCTCCCTCATTCTGGAGCCCCTGAGCTGCAACCACTGAGACCCAATCGCTGAGCACCTGTGCCGCAGCTAGAGAATTTGGGCACCTCAATGAAGGATCCTGCATGATGAAATGAAGATCCTGTGTGCCTCAACAAAGACCTGAGGCAGCCAAAATAAATAATTTTACAAAGGAAAAATAAATAAATAAAAGCATTGAAACAAACAACAGAACAAAGTATATGCATACAGTATGTATTTAAAAGTTTTGTTATATATATTAGAGCATTTTCACTCTAGCAGTTAGCCACTAGGAAATTTAGAATCAATTTAGTGAATCATAATCATAAGGTTAAAAAATTTAAAGAGAAATAAATGAATAAACATACTGCCAAGTGGTAATGCTGTTAGCGAAACTTTGGTACAAAGGTCCTGTATTAATTAGTAAAAGATGTGTTTTTAAGTGTTGCTCATTTGAGGTCAACAGGCATTAAAAGTATTGTTTGTATACATATGTTTAAACTGACTACACCCACTATGAGTCTAGATACATGGAAGTAGAAATTAATTACCACTTTAGATCATGTATAACATATTTAAAAGACAACTGACACTGTAAAAGTTGCCACTTTTTAATAGTATAAATGCCCCAGCCTTGTAATTATATTTTTTCATTTCTCAATTAATTACTTTTTATCAACTCATCCCTGTAACTTATTGATATTTATTGTCACTTTCTCTACATATGAAGACTTATAGTCTATAAATGTAATATATTCACTGACAAAATTAAACCCTGTAGACTTCATTGTATATACCTATGCTAAAATTTGCCCTTGATTTAAATAACATACACCTAGCATAGTAAGTAGTGTACTTATATAATAAATATATTTTATATAAAATAACTTAAAGTTATTCTTCATCTATTATGGGCATACAATCATGAATAAGCTACTATCTCTGCTCTCAACAGACATCATAGACAATCATTTGTGTTCTTAAGTCCTTAAAATTAAAATATGAAATTAATCTTCTGATGTAAGTTCAATCAGATAATGTTTGAATATAGAAGAGGAATAAATAAATTAATGCTGAATATAGAATATCCATGATCATTGTGACTCTTAGCTTGTTTCACTAGCAAAATGAATCCAATCATTTACAACCACCTAATGAACGTAAACAAATCAAAACCATTTCCTTGATTAAGTACTATTTGATAGTCAGACACGACTGAAGCGACTTAGCAGCAGCAGCAGTTATAACTATAATGCTAGTTGGAGACCTCCATTTAGCTAATACTAATTGACTATGCCAAAGTCTTTGACTGTGTGGAACACAGTAAACTGTGGACAATTCTGAAAGAGATGGGAATACCAGACCATCTGACCTGCCTCTTGAGAAACCTATATGCAGGTCAGGAAGCAACAGTTAGAACTGGACATGGAACAACAGACTGGTTCCAAATAGGAAAAGAAGTACGCCAAGGCTGTATATTGTCACCCTGCTTATTTAACTTATATGCAGAGTACATCACAAGAAACACTGGGCTGGAAGAAGCACAAGCTGGAATCAAGATTGCCGGGAGAAATATCAATAACCTCAGATATGCAGATGACACCACCCTTATGGCAGAAAGTGAAGAGGAACTAAAAGCCTCTTGATGAAAGTGAAAGTGGAGAGTGAAGAAGTTGGCTTAAAGCTCAACATTAAGAAAACGAAGATCATGGCATCCGGTCCCATCACTTCATGGGAAACAGTGGAAAAAGTGTCAGACTTCATTTTGGGGGGCTCCAAAATCACTGCAGATGGTGACTGCAGCCATGAAATTAAAAGATGCTTACTCTTTGAAAGAAAGGTTATGACCAACCTAGATAGCATATTTAAAAGCAGAGACATTACTTTGCCAATGAAGGTCCGTCTAGTCAAGGCTCTGGTTTTTACAGTGGTCGTGTATGAATGTGAGAGTTGGACTGTGAAGAAGGCTGAGTGCTGAAGAATTGATGCTTTTGAACTGTGGTGTTGGAGAAGACTCTTGAGAGTCCCTTGGACTGCAAGGAGATCCAACCAGTCCATTCTGAAGGAGATCAGCCCTGGGATTTCTTTGGAGGGAATGACGCTAAAGCTGAAACTCCAGTACTTTGGCCACCTCAAGCGAAGAGTTGACTCATTGGAAAAGACTCTGATGCTGGGAGAGATTGTGGGCAGGAGGAGAAGGGGACGACTGAGGATGAGGTGGCTGGATGGCATCACGGACTCAATGGACGTGAGTCTGTGTGAACTCCGGGAGTTGGTGATGGACAGGGAGGCCTGGCATGCTGCGATTCATGGGGTTGCATAGAGTTGGACATGACTGAGTGACTGAACTGAACTGACCTGAATAGGGTATCATTTTAATTATGATAATAGCAAATCATGTAGTAAATAAATTCGAAGAATGGATTAGGATCCAAGTTATTTTAATACTTGTCTCTATGTCCTTGGGCAAATAAACTTGACTTTACCCTGATTTCTTCATAAGTAAAGAGGGCTGCTGTTAGTTTATCTGTTTTTGTTTTGTATTTATGCCTTCTAAGAAAAATCTTTCACACTGTACAATTTTGACTTTTTAATTCTACATTAACTTTTATGATTTTTTTAACTTAAATGTTTGATTTTTTGTACTGTCTCTTGTTCTAAGAATTAAATTTGAACTCCAGATTTGCTGTCTTCCAAATGGCTGCTTCAGACGCCAAACACCTATAGAAAATTCACCAATTTTTCAGGTAGCTCTTTGATATATTGAATTTCCATTGGCTTTTGAATCAGATTTTATTTTACCTATATTCCTACTTTGATCATTTTAAGTTAAAATAATTGAAAAATCAGTAACCTCCCCTTGTCTTTAAATTTTTTATTTTTTTTTAATCTTGGTTTCACTAGGTCTTTGCTGCTGCATGCAGTCTTCTCTAGTTGCAATGAGCAGGGATTACTCTTCTTTGTGTGTGCTTCTCATTTTGGCAGCTTCTCTTGTTGGAAAGCACAAGCTCTAGGTGTGCGGACCTCAATAGCTGAGGTTAGCGCAACATAGGCTCAGTCATTGCAGTGTGCAGCTCTAGGGTGCCCTGGGTTCACTAGTTGCCGTACACAGGGTCAGTCGTTGCAGCTCATGGGCTATAGTATTGACTCAGTAGTTGTGTGCACGGGCCTAGTTCTGTGGCATGTGGGATCTCCCCAGACCAGGGATAAAACCTGTCTGTGTCTCTTGCATCGGCAGGCAGATTCTTATTTGCTGTGCCACCAGTGAAGTCCTCCTCTTCTTTTATATGTGTGTGTGTGTGTGTGTGTGTGTGTTGTTGTTGTTGTTCAGTTGCTTAGCTATATCTGACTCTCTGCAACCCCATGGATTGCAACACTCCAGGCTTCCCTGTCCTTCACTCATGTCCATTGAGTTGGTGGCACCATCCAACTATCTCATCCTCTGCCATCCCCTTCTCCTCTTGGCTTCAGTCTTTCCCAGCATCAAGGTCTTTTCCAATGAGTTGGCTCTTTGGATCAGGTGGCAAAGATTTAGACATGACTGAGTGACTGTATGTACTCAGTCTCTTGAAAGTGAAAGTGAAGTCACTCAGTCGTGTCCGACTTTGCGACCCCATGGACTGTAGCCTACCAGGCTCCTCTGTCCATGGGACTTTCCAGGCAATAGTACTGGAGTGGATTGCCATTTCCTTCTCCAGGGGATCTTCCTGACCCAGGGACTGAACCCAGGTCTCCCACATTGTAGATAGACGCTTGACTGTCTGAGCCACCAGGGAAGCCCTTCTCAGTCTCTTAGTCTCATCCAAATCTTTGCCACCCTGTGGACTGTAGCCCACCAGGATCCTCTGTCCATGGAAGTTTTCAAGCAGAAATACTGAAGTGGGTTGCTATTTCCTACTCCAGGGGATCTTCTGGACCCAGGGACCAAACTCTGGTCTCTTGCATCTCCTGCACTGGCAGATGGATTCTTTACAACTGAGCACCCTGGAAGCCCATTCTGAATATTATTAACTATTTATAATATGTCAATATTATTTGTCAAAATTTACTATAAATGTGCTGCTGACATTTATTAATATAGCTTTAAATTTATAGAATATTCAGAAAAGAATTAACATCTGAAAAATTCTTTGTCTTCCTATCCATGAAAAACAAAATAACATTCTTTTATATCTTTCTATTTTTATATATTTCTTATCATTTTATACATTTGATTTTTCATTAGAATATTATTGTTTATGTTTGTATCATAAATTATATGCTTTTTTCCTTACTAGTTTCTGAATATTTTTATTTTTGTATATAGGGGCAGGGACCTATTCTACTGATTGCTTTTATCAGGTACAAATCTGATTACTATTCTGAGTAATTTTAATTTTTCCTTTAAACTTGCAAATAACACATGTCTGTATATACCAGCAATGTCCAATCATAACAAAGATCTTTTAAGAAACAGTAGTGAATGCTTCCTGTCCCCCCACCCCCCACCCCCCACCCCGGCCCACACCAGTCACCCAATTTCACTCCTCTGAAGAATATGTAATTATTTTATTTCTATTTTTGGTTCTAATCATAATTTCCTTCATATCTTTAAATAAAATCCCACATAGCATCCATTTACTGATGAGGAAGAAATTTTCTCTACCCTTCCTGGTTTTGCTGGCTGATCTAAGACTTAGATTGACACAAGACAGATTAACAGAAGAAAATAAAACAGAATTTTAATAAGACATATACATGGGAAAGGGGCTTCCCTGGTAGCTCAGCTGGTAAAGAATCTGCCTGCAATGCAGTAGACTCTGGTTCCATTCCTGGTTGGGAAGTTCCCCTGGAGAAGGGATAATCCACCTGCTACAGTATTCTTGGGCTTCCCTGGTGGCTCAGACAGTAAAAGAATCCACCTGCAATGCAGGAGACCTGGGTTTGATACCTGGGTTGAGAAGATCCCCTGGAGGAGGGCATGGCAATCACTCCAGTATTCTTGCCTAGAGAATTTCATAGACGGAGGAGCCTGGTGGCCTACATTCCATGGGGTCACAAAGAGTCAGACACAACTGAACGACTAAACACAGCACATACATGCGAAAGAAGAAAATTGAGTAACTCACAAAAGAGGAGGAAGTCCTCATGCTAAATACCGTTTTCACCTGAAGACTTTTGGGATCAGCAGAAAATTGAAACTCTGGGTCTATTACCATGATGAGTCTTCATATTAAGGAAAGGAAATACTCTTTTAGAGGGCAATAGGAACTTGGAAAGCTCTAGTAAACAAAGATCGCATAGCTTTTCATTGACTAAGTCCTTGGCAGGAAAGAGGAGCCTTCTTCCTCTTGAAAGGTGTGAGAACTTGACCTTTTGTTCTCCTTTTTAATCAAGGTTCCTGTTCATTAAGTTTTTTAAAGATGACAACTGAAAAATAAAGAGTATAAATGTTATTTATGACTATAAATGCTTTTGCACAGTCCTGCAGACTTTATGAGAAAGAGTCTCACATTCTAGATTCCAGACACGCTAAGGAGAAGTCAGTCTGAATGACCCTAAATTCATGTAGAATAACTTGCTTTTTTCCTGCTGAGGCTTTTTTTTCTTCTTTAGACTTGGCATTCTGAATTTTAAATGCATATATGTCCATGACTTTATTCATCAGTCTTCATAGAACAGAGTAATCTCTTTTCTTTAGAAGAATTAAATCATTCTTCAGTTTAGGAAACACTTCTATTATTAATTTCTATCCTTTTGAATGTTTTCTCTCTTTCTGAAACTTTTGTTATTTGCCTTTTAGATACCCTGCCTTTAACTTAGCATCTGATTTATATTTTTAAGATATTTCTTCATTTGGATATTTGATAAAATAATTTAGATCATAACAGCAACTATTGTCATTTTATCTATACATATTTTCTTCTTTGGAAATATTGGGTTTGGTCCAGAAAAATCTTTATTGTGCTATTTTAGTTACTATTGAAGTTATTATTTTGTTGATGTTTTATTATAATTATCATTATTATTATAAAATAAATTTTTTCATAGTAAAAATACTTCTGATTTCATGTGGTGTGAATCATTTCAATTGCTCTTTTCATGTTTTTTCTTGTTCTCTTTGAGTATTTATTTTTCCATGAGAAATTTAAATCAAAGTTTTTAACCCCAAGTTTAAAGACTATATTTTATAAAGATAGCATGAATTAGCAAATACAATTAATATTCTTTGAGGGTGATAATTTGCATCAGTGTGTCAACCACAAGTTGGCACTTGCCATGTGTGCTTGCCATCTACTTCTACAAGGATTAAATCATGTGCTGCTGCAGCTGCTGACCTCCAACACCCACTGAAAAAGTTCAAGATGGAGAGCAGAAATGAGGTGCTCTGTGGGAGAGGGCAATGGCACCCCACTCCAGAACTCTTGCCTGGAAAATCCCATGGAGAAGCCTGGTAGGCTGCAGTCCACAGGGTCACTAAGAGTCGGACACAACTGAGTGACTTCACTTTCACTTTTCACTTTCATGCATTGGAGAAGGAAATAGCAACCCACTCCAGTTTTCTTGCGTGGAGAATCCCAGGGATGGGGGAGCCTGGTGGGCTGCCATCTATGGGGTTGCAGAGTCGGACACGACTGAAGTGACTTAGCAGCAGCAGTGTTCCAGGAAAACTGGCAGTACAGGTCTTTAGAAAGTTATTCTCAACAGCTGATTTTATAAGCCCAATTCTTGTAGTTCCTCATATCTAGAAAAGCACTAAAAATATTTCATGGTGATGACTGTTTCTCATAGGTAGCAGAAGCTTCATGCGACCAGCAGAAATTTTCTAAAAAAAAAAAAAAAAAGTGCTTGGTTGCATGTATTCCCCCTTTACCAAAATCACATATATATATTCTTTCCTTTCCCTGTACCTCTTTGAAGCAGTCTCTCAGAGCTATCGGGACTTCCCTGGTAGCTCAGATGGTAAAGAAACTGAGGTACTATCCCCTGGGCTGCAGTCTTCATATTGAGCCAAGTAAAACTTAACTCACAACTCACACATAGTGCATTTTTTTAAGTGACAAATATATAAAGGGTGTTTTGGTCTCATTTTGTACCTATAAATTCTGATTCGAAGTGCTCTCCAATAGATTTTTTCTTTTCTTTACATCTCTTGTTAAGTTCATTTCGTAGCATTTTATCTTATTTGCTTATCATACAGTACATATTTTGATTCTGGCTTGAACTAATAACAGTAATTTTTATGGGCTTATAGTGTTTGAGTATTCACTTATATTAATTCTTGATCTAAAATTTTCTAGATGACACACAAATGGATGTATACACATAGTTCAGTTCAGTTCAGCCGCTCAGTCGTATCCGATTCTTTGCAACCCCATGAATTGCAACACACCAGGCCTCCCTGTCCATCACCAACTCCCAGAGTTCGCTCAGACTTACGTCCATCGAGTCCGTGATGCCATCCAGCCATCTCATCCTGGGTCGTCCCCTTCTCCTCCTGCCCCCAATCCCTCACAGCATCAGAGTCTTTTCCAATGAGTCAACTCTTTGCTTGAGGTGGCCAAAGTACTGGAGTTTCAGCTTTAGCGTCATTCCCTCCAAGGAAATCCCAGGGCTGATCTCCTCAGAATGGACTGGTTGCATCTCCTTGCAGTCCAAGGGACTCTTAAGAGTCTTCTCCAACACCACAGTTCAAAAGCATCAATTCTTCAGCACTCAGCCTGCTTCACAGTCCAACTGTCACACCCATACATGACCACAGGAAAAACCATAGCCTTGACTAGACGGACCTTAGTTGGCAAAGTAATGTCTCTGCTTTTGAATATGCTATCTAGGTTGGTCATAACTTTTCTTCCAAGGAGTAAGCGTCTTTTAATTTCATGGCTGCAATCACCATCTGCAGTGATTTTGGAGTCCAGACTTACATAAAACTAAACATCTTTCTGGAATTGAAAGATCAACTTTCAATAGCTCAAATCCTTATCATTTAGCAAATAAAGACTTGTAGAAATTAAAAGCTTTACATGACAAAACACTTTGTAACCTTAGAATGTGGATTGGAAACAAAAAGGCAATCTTACATGAAAAAAATAATAAGTGTAATATTTGAAAATTAGAATTAAAATTATTTGTTTCCAATCCACATTCTAAGGCTACAAAGTGTTTTGTCAGGTAAAGCTTTTAATTTCTGCAAGTCTTTATTTGCTAAATGATAAGGATTTGAGCTATTGAAAGTTGATCTTTCAATTCCAGAAAGATGTTTAGTTTTATGTAAGTTTGGAGTCTGGAATGGGGCTTTAAAAATCACCTTTTATCTGCATCTTTCCAGAAATAATTTCAGTCAGTATCAACAGTGAATTTTAACAAGATTGATATGCTTTTTACTTCTTCCTTTTATTGTCTTCCTAATATCTTAACCCAAGCCCAGTGGTAATCTCTGATACATCAAAATCTAAGTGCCACTCTTATCTCTTCATATGACTTTTGAATCATAGCCATTGTCTGAAAATGATTTGGCTCGAGTTTGGGGGTGGTGGTACAGCTGGTTGTGCAAATATGCATACCATGTAGATTCTAAGGTACCTCAAGTAGTCTTATTTCATTTAACTGCCATAAATGACTAACATTCTACAACTGTGAGTATTTTAAAAATAACTTTCATTTTTATATAAAGTTAATATAATAAAACATTTAACTTGAGTCTTTTCTAACTATTTAACCTGCTAGTTCTACTCCATAGAATTTTCTTGTATTTCCAAAATATTTCACACTAAATATACAGATAAAAGGAATAATATTTTATCTACATTCAAATAACTATGTTTCTAGTTTTATGAATCAGATGCATATGTGTATTTCCCTATTATCACTTTAATGTAGGAGTGCAGTTCAGTATTTTATTCCTGAAATTAGAGAAATAATCCTCCAAATGATATCTATTTGCAAAGTTTTATACAAATGTGTTTCAGAATTAAGTCCTAATAATATATTTATGTTCAGAAACCAGTATCAGTGCCAGTGCATTAAGTGCATGCTAATGGAGTTTAATCAACAAATGTTCAAAGTTCACTGCCTCAGGGATCACACCATGAATTTGATGACTGCCTCATATTGGTTTCTAAACTTTAGTACCATGAATCTTTAAAAAGGTAGTTTTGGGGTAGTGTTTAAAGAAAAGCATGTTTCATAATTCTTAAAAATTTATCTCAAGACAATTCAATTTTTCTAAAACTACATTACAGTTCTTAAGAGCCCAACTGTTACTTTTATTGAAGAGAAGTGATTAACTTGGGAATGGTTTCTCCATAGCTTCAGTCTCCATATCTTCTTCATAGCGAATGCAGCACATAATTGTCACAGGAACTCTGCAGGTAGTCAAATAGCCACAGCAGGAAATTTCCACCATTAGAAACAACTGCTCCCTTACAAGCAAATTGGTAGGGCCTGTTGTTGTTTTTCCCCTGAAATATTTTTCTGAGATAATTCCACTTATTTTGGTGGTAAAGATCTAATTGGAAACCAATTCCTCACCCCTGTCATTTCTCAACCTAGTTATCACACACAGGTAAACATGCATTCATTTTTTAAATAAAGACATCTTTATTCCATATTTTGTTCAGAGTTACTTGAAAGTGTGACAAATCTGATTTTTGTCGAAGACACTGATTAAATTATTAAACATTGAATCCTAATAAATCATTGGTTCCTTCTTTTCATTCAGAATAATGTTGAGTATCTAGAGTTTTTGTGATAGCTCTGATGTTATTGCTCCACATAAGGCCATCATGACAGACTAAGAAGTAAGCCATCAACCTAGTGAATAGAGAAATCATGAACATCATATTGTGATCTTATACACATTTAAAAAAAAATTAAATGTATTAAAAATCTAACTAAACAATATTTAGAATGCTTTGTACAACAAAAGTTTAAGAAATCGTATGCAGTATAGAATAGGCAATAACAAGTCTGATTTAATAACAATGCTATTTATATTTGCAAAAGAAAAAAAACAGTTTAACAAAGTAGGAAAACAAGTGTTAGGAAGAAAAATAAACAATACTTATGACCATGAAAAGTTTAATGACATTAACTGCTAATGATTAAATATATATCATCTTAATATGATAGGAAAAATTCCACGAAACAAATTACATATATGCCACCACCTAGATAACTCCAGAGTGTTCCATGCAACTTCCTAATCAATGAACATATTCTTCCAAGAAATAACTATTCTTCTTAATTTTATCACCATAGATTATATGTCTGTTACTGAAATTCATGTAAATGGAATCATAAAGTATGTACTCTTTTGTTTCTCACTTCTTTCATTCAATATAATGCTCTAAAATCCACCCTTGTTAGTATGTATGTCAGCAGTTTGTTCTTTTGATTTATTGCTCTGTACGAATTCATTACATGAATATAACCCAATTTGCTTATTGGAAAACATTCAAACTGTTTCCTGTCTTAGGCTGTTATGAATAAAGCTGCTATGAACAGTCTTATTTAAATCATTCTGTGGACACGTATTCAATTATATTGAATATACACATAGGAGTAAAATTTCTGGGTGATGTGATAGGTCTGTGTTTGAAGTGTTTAGAAACTGCCTAAAGGTTTACAAAAATGATTGTACTGCCTTTTATACTGAGTTATTTTAATTGAGTTACTTGCTCTATATAATTTTAGTCTTTGATGTGTTTAGATTTTAATGTACCACCTTGTTATTCTTATTTGTTCAAATTATTTTATTTCCTTGTTCCACATTATTTTTATTATTGATTTTTATTTTCTTCCATTTCATTTTATAAATTGGCTTTTTATTCCATTTTATATCCACAATTGGCTTTTTAGCTAAATCTCCTTCTAATTGAATTTTTGGTGTATGGTTGAAATGGGCATTAAAATGCTCATTCTTAGGAATTAGAATTACTTTGTTACTAGTTTACACTATTCTTCACAAGTCACAGCTCACAAACATAAGAATATTACAAGAATGTAATTTAATTGTCTTTGCTATAATTTGGTATTATTAGCATATATTTTAGTTATCTGTACTTGTAAATTATATAATTTTTCTTTAATAAGATACTGACATTTGAGCAAATTAAGGGGAAATTCCATCTTATATATTTACCCAAATATTTATATTTTCTAATACTCTTTGTTATTTCTTTTAGAGTCAGATTTTTATCAGAAAACATTTTCATTAGTGTTCAGTCTGGGTAATTTTTATTAGTGTTTACTTTCTATTTATATGAAAATGGCTTTATTTCATTCTCACTTTTGGAGGAAATGTTTCCCAAATATAGGATCCTTCCTTCCTTCCTTCCTCTCATCCATCCACCAATCCATCCTCCCTTTCCTTTTTGTTTTTCTCTTTTTGGATTGTCTCTTTTGGTTTTCACCATGTTGGATCTATTTGAATTTACTGAGCTTCTGTTATCTGTATATTGATTTTTTTTCATAAAGTGGGAATTTTTCAGCAATTATATCTTTATATGTTTCTCCTGTCCCTTTTTCCCATCCTCTTATTTTCAAGCATGCACATCAGATCAATCAATATATTCTTACATACCATGGAAACCATGTTTATTAATTTTTAACATTACATAAAAAAGACTTATTTAAATTTCTCTGAACCTTTAAAATTCCACTTTGGATTATACTAAGGATATGGGCTATGCAGTTTTTCTTTTAACAATGTTGAATTTTTTCTTGCAAGCTTTTAATTCAAAGACAGCTTTCCATCTTTCCAAGTATTGATTTACTTTTTCTTTTTATAAAATAGTACTCCTATTCCTAAGAGGTGGGCTACCCTGGTGGCTCAGTGGTAAAGAATCTGCCTGCCAAAGCAGGGGATGTGGATTTGATCCCTGGGTGGGGAAGATCCCCTGGAGAAGGAAATTGAAGCCCACTCCAGTATTCTTGCCTTGGAAGTCCAGTGGACATGGGAGCCTGGCAGGCTACAGTCCATGGGATCACAAAAAAGTTGGGCACAACTCAGTGACTAAACAAATTATTTTTGAGATGTGGTATTTCAGGTTTTTCTTCTGAGTGACTTGGAAAAAAATAAATTTCTCCACTCTGGTTGGGCCAGAAATCCAACACTATGTGATATTAAGTACATATTTCCATGTCTATCACTTTGAAAGCCTAATGGAGTTTTACCCTGCTCATGGTGCAGTTCAGACCTCAAACAGGTGAATCATGGGAAAACTCCCTGCCAAATTTTGGGCTCCTCTTTGGAGCTGCTCTCTCTTCTTGGGAATGCTACCCTGCAAGTTTCAGTTGCTTCAATAAATCCACAATTGTTGCCTGTACTCAGTGTTCAGTTTGGGCTCTACCTCCCTTTGATACTGTCAGGACTTGTTTGTAGATACACAGTGTGACTTTAGTGTACTGTATTGCTGATGCTGTTTTCAATGTCAATTGTCTTGCTATTCACACTGTTTGCTGAGCCCAGGGTAGACAAGGCATCAGCTAAGAGGCAGAAAGAAGACTCGAGGAGCCATAGGAACTGAAAGTATGTTTATTCTTTCTTGGCTGGCACAACAATCATAATACAGCCTCTCTCCTGGCTAACACAGCAGCCATAACAGTTCAGTTCAGTTCAGACGGTCATCGTGTCCAATTCTGTGCAACCCCATGGACTGCAGGATGCCAGGCCTCCCTATCCATCACCAAATCCCAGAGTTTACTCAAACTCATATCCATTGAGTCAGTGATGCCATCCAACAATCTCATCCTCTGTCATCCCCTTCTCCTCTTGCCTTCAATCTTTCCCAGCATCAGGGTCTTTTCCAGTGAGTTCTTCACATCAGGTAGCCAAAGGATTGGAGCTTCAGCTTCAGCATCAGTCCTTCCAATGAATATTCAGGACTGATTTCCTTTAGGATGGACTGATTGGAGGATCTCCTTGTAGTCCATGGGACTCTCAAGAGTCTTCTCCAACACCACAGTTCAAAAGCCTCAATTCAGCACTAAGCTTTCGTTATAGTCCAGCTCTCACATTCATACATGACTATTGGAAAAACAATGGCTATGACTAGATGGACCTTTGTTGGCAAAGTGATGTCTCAGCTCTTTAATATGCTGTCTAGGTTGGTCAAAACTTTTCTTCCTAGGAGTAAGCATCTTTTAATTTCATGGCTGTAGTCACCATCTGCAGTGATTTTGGAGTCCCCACAAATAAAGTCTGTCACTGTTTTAATTATTTCCCCACCTAAGTTGTCATGAAGTGATGGGATCAGATGCCATGATCTTACTTATCTGAATGATGAGTTTTAAGCTAACTTTTTCCACTCTCCTCTTTCACTTTCAACAAGAGGCTCTTTGGTTCTTCTTCACTTTATGCCATAAGGGTAGTGTCATCTGCATATTTGAGTTTATTGTTATCTCTCCCAGCAATCTTGATTCCAGCTTGTGCTTCATCCATCCCAGAATTTCCCATGATTTCCTCTGCATGTAAGTTAAAGAATCAGGGTGGCAATATACAGCCTTGGTGTGCTCCTTTCCCAATTTGAAACCAGTCCTCCTCTCATGGCTGACCCAATGGACACAGCTGAAATGCAGCAGTAATGCTGCCAGTTTCTAGGTGGATCCCGTATATCCCTACAGCACAAAGTAGCTTGTGACCAAGTAAGTACCTTATGAGGCATGTGCACAGGGCTATACATGAGCTCAGCTGTTACTTAGATATTATTTACAAAATGTAGGGCAAGAGAGCCTGAACATACCATCTTGGATAATTGGCTCTCTCCCCACATGTACTTCTCTTTCATTTATCTCCATTACTGTGGGTTTTCTTGGCTGAATAGAACCACTCTGCCCAAGTCACACCCCTTCCAGAGACTTTCAATTTTTTGTCTCTTTGGGGATACAAAGGCCTCACCCTTCCTCACCCAAAGCAAGCAATTTTTAAATGTCTTTGCAACATTTGAGCTCTCCAGAGAAAATACTGAGCATGTCAGTTCAGTTTCCCTTCACTATTCCCACATCCACGGGTGTTTTTTTCCCAAGAGAACATCTTACATGTTATTATGCTGGAAAATATGTCTGCGACAAGTAATTTTCTCAAAGAATTGTAAAGAAAAGTTCATCCTAATTACATATGCTATCTTAGATTGTAAAAGGCTCTCAATCATTACCTTTCCCAACTGTTACTGTATTTTTTTTAACCAAAAAGTAACTCAGCTTTTGTGTTAATAATATATTATTTTTTTAAGTGTAAAGAAACATTGTATTTTGGGGGCATTAATTATTTGCTTTTAATTCTTTCCTACTTTCAATTTAAATTTTCTGACTGAATTTTGAGATTTCTGTAAGAAATAAAAGCAACTGAATAATATGGCAAAAGGTTATACTCAAGAAAGAAAAATAATTAAATTATACCATGAATGAAATATTGTCAGCTCATTAGTAAATTCATAATTATATCAAGAAAAAATTCTGTCTTGACATTAAAGTTTTATGTTTTTATTCCAGTGATGTAAAAAGCTTTGCCATTTTTTGTATAAAATACTCTTCTTTACTTTCTTAAGGTTTTTATCATATGTATTCCATAGAAAATGGTCAATAAATGTAAATTTCTTTCCCTTTAACCATCAGTCATGCCAAATGACTTTGCTACTACTTTGAAATATCCTCCTCATCCCCTACTATAAAATCTATTATTGATAGTCTTCAGGATCCCACCTAAATCTCAGGATTTCCCCTGATTTACTTGGGGAAAAAATAGACTAAAACCCATTTAGGCAGATCTTTATTTTATAATCACATCACTGTTTTTCACTTCATTCCTTCTTTTATTCAACCTACGAGAGTCTCAGTTTCTTTTTCAATCAAGTGAATATTCTGACTGCATGTAGCTATCTTCCATCTATAAAAACTGATGGTCTAGCTCTCCAATAGTAAAAACTTATATTGTGAATACCTTTTGGCTGAAGTTGCTGGCTGTGAGTTGTTTGGTGAGGAACAACTTGAGGCGTACTCAAATGCTGTTTGCTATAGGCACAGACATCACCACCAATACCAGCTAAGACAATGACAGGATAAATGTTTTATTTTTTTTAAATGTAGGGTGGCAGAGAGAGAGATTTTAAAATCTAATGTGAATGGAAAACAAATGCAAAGGTATAGAGTGCAAATTCTTGATGCACAATTTATATTGTTTACAGTTTCTTGTCTTTTTGATCAGTTTTGATCATTTTCCTGTTTAGATCACTAGCAATCTTTGCCTATTTCTTGCTAATATAAAGCTATTTGGAACAGTAATTACATTTTTTTCTTTCCTATTTTATGTGCATACATTTTATTCAGTTACAAAGTCCTAACTATTTCAGTTAAAATCTTTGGGGAACTCTAAGAATACCATGACCTTTTTAGAATTAAAGGAAAATTTATGTAGATATATTCCTCATTAATTTTAGAGAAGAATGTAAACAAAATGAACTGTTTGTATTCATAATTTGCTATTTACAACATAAATCACTTGTCCCCTTTTGAGAAGATCTTGGGAAAAGCCCTCGGATTTTCCAGTATCTGCAGGAGGAAAGGGTTAAAAAGCTATCTTCTTGAGGAGTCAAACTGAAAAGTCCAGGGAATCAGTTCAGTGACCTATGACCAGACTGGAGTTCAAGGATTCCAATAGAATTATTTTAGTAAGTGTGTATATTTATTTGTTCGTATTTTTCCCTTCGCATCCTTGATAAAACCAATGTGGCACTATAATGACATAACAGCATTCTGCTCTCATGCTTTCCTGGGTGTTTCTCCCAAATGAGAATGTAACCAAATATATTGCTTAATGATAAAGGAAAGAAATGTTACATAACCTTTCTTTTGGATACAAATAATTTTTATTGTGATAAGATTTAATACAACTTACCAATCTTAAGTGCAACTGGAAAATTTCTACATATTTATGTATGTGTGCAACTGCCACTCAGATAAAGATATAGCCATTCCAGCACCAGAAAGCTACCAAACAGTAAATCCCATAAGGGTAATCATTTTTCAGACTTCTACCACAGGTTACTTTAGTTTCTGAACTTAATTTAAATGGTTGCGTATTACAAACTCTTTTGTGAATTTTTCCCTAAAAGTTATGTTTGTGAGATTTATCCAAACTACAAGTCAGGATTTTATTATTTTCTATTTCTGTGTAATAGTCCAGAGTAAAAATATATCTAAACTGTGACTGTTACAAATAAAGTCATTACAAATATTCTTCAATATTTTTCGTGGATATAAATACTCATTTCTGATTCAGGTAAAAATGCTGTCATTGTATATACATATAATTAGCTTTAATAAGGTCAATCAGTATTCCAAAGCAATTATACCATTTTAGACTTCCATCAGAAACATGAGAATTCCAGTCTCTGTGTATCATCACCAACACTTGGCTTTGAAATTCTTAATTTTAGCCATTCTGGTGAGGATATAATTGTTTCTTACTGGATTTTAATTTGCATTTCTCTAAAGATCTTTCAAAATTAATTTCCCATTTGTTTATTGCTAGTATAGTTGTGTACAATGGATTTTTCTTCCAATAGCTTTGATAAATAAACATATTTCTAATAATCTGTAAAACTTTGGTATTTTCTAGCTATACAATCATTATCTGCAAATAATGAATATTTTTCTTCTTCAATCTTATTCCACCCATTAATATTTCTCTTTATTACACTACTCTCCTATCTTGAATCAACCAGGATGTTAAATAAATAAATAATAAATATAGTGATAGTAAATCGTATTTCTGTTTCTGACTTGCTGTCTTTGGGGCATCAAAAGCAAAACTTTCTTGCAGTTTTAGTGAGTAAACAGTCATGGACCTTACCTACTTGTGAATTTTTCTTCTCTTTAGGTGTGCTCTCAAAGTCACTTTGTATCAAACTCCAGCCTCTGCTTTCATTACATAACCTTTTGGACCTGAAATTTTCAAATCTGAAAAATGGTGTTAATGACGGTACTTACTTCACAAATTTGTAGTTTGGATTAAATTTGTAAATAAATATGAAGTACTTAGAATATTGCCAGGCACATAGTAAAAGCTGTGATTAACCATCAGTTCAGTTCAGTCACTTAGTCATGTCCAACTCTTTCCAACACCATGTACTGCAGCACACCAGGCTTCCTTGTCCATCACCAACTCCTGGAGCTTACTCAGACTCCTGTCTGTAGAGTCGGTGATGCCATCCAATCATATCATCCTCTGGCATCCCCTTCTCCTCTTGCCTTCAATCTTTCCCAGCATCAGGGTCTAATACCCCTCAATTGAGAGAATTATAAAAATAATTTGGAAATGAAAGAAACGTGTTTTATGCCCTTCACTCAGTAGAAAATAATGAATAGGGTATTTATATTTATATTAAAGTTCACAGAATGTGAGTATAAAAAAATTCCCATCTTCACATTTATATTTATTTTCAGCACAAGTCTGACTGTCTTCTCTTGAACCACAGAAAACTACTTGCAAATGAATTTGTTTTACTAAATGAAGATGTCACAGTTAAGTAATATTTGCAGTCCTTTGGAAAACACTTTAATAGGGGGGAAAATCTCTAATAGTGATACTTTGATAAAGATACCATGAATTTTTATGGAGTGGCAAGAAGATGCACCTAAATAACATTACTTGGAACAAAAGAAATTATTATTGTGTGCCTTATGCATAGAAATTATGACATAGTCATTCCATTGCTTTACAATTGATGAGACTGATATACAACTTTTTGGGAGTTGGCAGTGAGCATTTGAGGCAATAGTTAATGTTTTTAATGAAAGTGATTTATTAAAATTATTTTATATTCTCGTTTGAAGTTGTACATTTAGAGTATTAAAAAAGTCAAAGTATCACACAGTCATTCACATTTTCACTTCTCCCCACAAAGTGACACATCAAACATTCATTGTAAATTAAGCATAAATCACTGTGAAAAACTATTTGCCACAATTATGAAAGACGCAAGATTGAAACTGTTCCTAAAAACAGATAAAAACAAAAGAGAAATAGAGCAAAAACATAAGTGGATAATTTAAAATATATAATAAGCACTATTAAAAATACATAACTATTATGCTCCACATAATTAGGAATTACAAAAAGGCAAATCAATATATTTCAATCATATATTCTATTTTTAATATATTAAGTTATTAGGCTATTTGAGGTAATATTAAATTCTGATAAGTATGCTGAGTCTAGCACCTTCATTATTGAGTGATGAGAACATGAATTGTTATAATCTTTCTTGGAATCACTTTGAAAATATAAATCAAAGGGCTAAATTTATTTACATTTTATGTCTAATTTCTAGGATTTCTTATCAAAAAAAATGATCAGAAACAGGGGAAATGTTTATGTAATAAGATTTCTTAATAGTGATATATATAATGTTGAAAATGAGAGCAATATAAACAGAAATTAAGAAAGTTATGACATATCCCCAAATTCTAATTATACAAAGTGATGTGTATTTACTGTTTTTATTGATCAGTATCACTTCCCACATTTTTTTTTTTTTTTTTACTGTGAACATAGTCTTATTCTCCTCTGGGATTTCCCTTTGTCAAAATGAAAACTCTCATCTAATTAAATGTTGTTTTCTAAGCACAGAATTGTGTAGAGGAATGGGAAGTGCTCCGTGGGCCAATGGAGTCCCCAGTGTATGTTGAACTGACACTAGAGATAGGCAAAGAGGTAGAGGAGTCACTTTTCTTGGGAGCACATTGTTGTTGTTCAGTCATTAAGTCACATCCTAGTCTTTGTGACCTCATGAACCGCAGCATACCTAAGCTTCCTTGTCCTTCACTATCTCCCTGAGTTTGCTCAAGCACATGTCCATTGAGTCATTGATGCCATCCAACCATCTCATCCTCCATCATCCCTTTCTCCTCTTGCCCTCGGTCTTTCCCAACATCAGGGTCTTTTGCAATGAGCGGGCTCTTTGTATCAGGTGCTGTGGGATTACATGGCGGCGGCAGCCTGAAGAGGCATTTTCGGCCTGAGAAGTACTTAAATTGTGTAAATTAAGAGTTCAAAGTTTATTGGACTATGGCTTCTACCCGGGACCAGCTACGTAATGATGAGGGCCTGGGGTAAGATGAGAATGGAAGACTTGCTGTTCAGATTTCAAGATAGCAGCCAGAGGGTATTAAACTAAACACAGAGCCATTCTGAGCTAAGTGTCCTGTGAACAGCTTTTATATCCATGGAAGTGACCCTGCTTCTCCTCTTTGGAAACAGACTGACGATGGGAAAGAATGTAACTAATCTACAAAGAGAAGAAGAGTTTTGGTGCTTCAGTCCCTCACTATGGATGACCTAATTACAGAGCCCTTGGCTTTTCAAGGTATTTAAGCAAATACCTGCATTTTTTACCTTAGTATAAATTGGACTTCTATTAATTGCCATCAACATGATTTGGATGTCACTTGCTGTCATTACATATTATGTCCGGGAAGAATTTACAGTAATCTGGGGAAATGTTCATGATTTAATTTTCAGTGAAAATAATTTAATTTTCAGTGAAAATAGTTAATATATTCATTCAGAAAATATTATTGAGTACTTTTTATGTGCCCAACTCTGTTCTAGGTGTTTATATAAAAATAAAATTCAGCTCTTCTTGTTTTAAATATTAGAGGAGGTTATATAATGCAATATATAATATAATAGAAATGGTATGGACCTAACAGAAGCAGAAGATATTAAGAAGAGGTGGCAAGAATACATGGAAGAACTGTATAAAAAAGATCTTCATGACCCAGATAATCATGATGATGTGATCACTCATCTAGAGCCAGACATCTTGGAATGTGAAGTCAAGTGGGCCTTAGAAAGCATCACTACGAACAAAGCTAGTGGAGGTGATGGAATTCCGATTGAGCTGTTCCAAATCCTGAAAGATGATGCTGTGAAAGTGCTACACTCAACATGCCAGCAAATTTGGAAATCTCAGCAATGGCCACTGGACTGGAAAAGGTCAGTTTTCATTCCAATCCCAAAGAAAGGCAATGCCAAAGAATGCTCAAACTACCGCACAATTGCACTCATCTCACATGCTAGTAAAGTAATGCTCAAAATTCTCCAAGCCAGGCTTCAGCAATACGTGAACCTTGAACTTCCTGATGTTCAAGCTGGTTTTAGAAAAGGCAGAGGAACCAGAGATCAAATTGCCAACATCTGCTGGATCATAGAAAAAGCAAGGGAGTTCCAGCAAAACATCTCTTTCTGCTTTATTGACTATGCCAAAGCCTTTGACTGTGTGGATCACAATAAACTGTGGAAAATTCTGAAAGAGATGGGAATACCAGACCACCTGAACTGCCTCTTGAGAATCCTATATGCAGGTTATGAAGCAACAGTTAGAACTGGACATGGAACAACAGAATGGTTCCAAATAGGAAAAGGAGTATGTCAAGGCTGTATATTGTTACCCTGCTTGTTTAACTTCTATGCAGAGTACGTCATGAGAAATGCTGGACTGGAAGAAACACAAGCTGGAATCAAGATTGTCAGGAGAAATATCAATAACCTCAGATATGCAGATGACACCACCCTTATGGCAGAAAGTGAAGAGGAACTAAAAAGCCTCTTGATGAAAGTGAAAGAGGAGAGTGAAAAAGTTGGCTTAAAGCTCCACATTCAGAAAACGAAGATCATGGCATCTGGTCCCATCACTTCATGGGAAATAGATGGGGAAACAATGGAAACAGTGTCAGACTTTATTTTTTTGGGCTCCAAAATCACTGTAGATGGTGACTGCAGCCATGAAATTAAAAGATGCTTACTCCTTGGAAGAAAAGTTATGACCAACCTAGATAGTATATTCAAAAGCAGGGACATTACTTTGCCGACTAAGGTCCGTCTAGTCAAGGCTATGGTTCTTCCTGTGGTCATGTATGGATGTGAGAGTTGGACTGTGAAGAAGGCTGAGCCCCGAAGAATTGATGCGTTTGAACTGTGGTGTTGGAGAAGACTCTTGAGAGTCCCTTGGACTGCAAGGAGATTTAACCAGTCCATTCTGAAGGAGATCAGCCCTGGGATTTCTTTCGAAGGAATGATGCTAAAGCTGAAGCTCCAGTGCTTTGGCCACCTGATGTGAAGAGTTGACTCATTGGAAAAGACTCTGATGCTGGGATGGATTGGGGGCAGGAGGAGAAGGGGACGACCGAGGATGAGATGGCTAGATGGCATCACGGACTCGATGGACTTGAGTCTGAGTGAGCTCCGGGAGATGGTGATGGACAGGGAGGCCTGGTGTGCTGCGATTCATGGGGTCGCAAAGAGTCGGACACGACTGAGCGACTGAAGTGAACTGAACTAAGAGACATGGCTGGTGAGCTATAGAGGTATCAGGGGAAAAGTGTTTAAGGAAAGCAGAGCTGCCTGTACACTCATCCTGCATTAGGATCATGACTGGGGTGCATGCAAGTAACAATAAAGGAGGTTGGTATAGGTATAGCAGGAGCATAATGAGAGAGAGAATATGATACTACATGACATGGGAAATCATGAGAACGTTAGAGTTTTGTAAGGTAGTTAACATATCTATCAACTTTCAACAGGATCATTCTTGCTGTGTTTGAAAAAAGATGAAGACAGTAAATATAGAATACAGGAGATTAGAGACAACTACTTTAATCCAGATGAAAGATGATTACATTTTGGCTTGGACTAATGTGCTAACAATAGATGTGATGATTAATGACTAGATTCTGGGCATATTTTCAAATTAGAGAAAGTAAGGAAGCAAAGATGACACTGAAATTTTGGGCTTAATTTTGTTCAAGCTAAAATAGGAATACATAATAAGCAGTTAATTTGTCCTAGGCATGGTGTCAAGAATTTTAGATAGTTTCCTCATTTTCATTCTTTTAGTTCATTCAAGAAATATTTAACAGGCTAATAAGTGAATAACATATAGAAACATAAAACAAAAAATATATTAAAGAAATTACAATGACTCCATTGTAACTATAATATTTGACAAGAGACTTTTGAAGTGGACAATAGAAGGTGATTAATGATATTTGCATTTTATAGAAAAAGAATATGGATTTTAATTAAAGGAAATATGGAAAGCAAAAATATAAAATATTTCAGAAGGCAAAAGCTAAAATGCTGAAAACTGGAACATAAGCAAGTTCATAAAAAGGATAAACTTAAAAGTATGAATGAATGAAACTAATAATTCCATGGGTCCTCAAAGTAGTCCTTAGCATTTAAAACCGCTTGAATAAGATCCGAACTTTGCCACTTCCTACTATGTGACTTTCAGAATATTTATGTCTAACTATGTTGAGTGGAATATATGTCCTATCTAAAATTAGAAAATGAATTTAGAGAGATAGAAGATGGAGATGTATTTTATGGGCATAGCAACCTATCAATTTTATTTGATTGCTTCAGGCATGACTTTGGAAGCTAGCTTCACTTTTTTTTCTATTTAGTATAACTTTAAATTTAGTCATGCAAGTTTTTAAGCCTCAATTTCCTCACCTATAACATGAAAACTAAAATAATACATACCATGTAGAGTTATTTCAAGGAAATTTTGACCAAAGTGTATGAAACCTTTTTGCTTTCCTGACACATAATCGCTCAATAAATATTATCAAGTATGTCATTAATACTATTATCATCAGTCACTTACAATCTTCCAGGCTCTGTGATCTCTTTCATAACTGTTACTACAAATATTCAGAATGACCTTGTGAGATGTGTACATGCACACTTAGGTGCTCAGTCATGCCCAACTCTTTGCAACACTGTGGACTATAGCCCACATGGCTCCTCTGTCCATGGGACACTCCAGGCAAGAATACTGGAGTGGGTTGCTCTTCTCCACCCAGGGATTGAACCTGTATCTCGTGTCTCATTCATTGGCAGGCAGGTTCTTTAACAATAGTGCCAGAGATTAGCTGAGGCAATCCTAATTTCAAAAATGTTTCAATAATCTCCCTGAGGTTGACTTAAACTTTTTATGTTTTGCTTAGGAAATTACTGATTTAGAAATATATTTGCCATGTTCATAGTTAATGGGGAAAATGGGTTAAATATTGTATGCATAGGATTATTAATTTCTATGTTGTTCCAGTAGTCAGGTATAGATATAAGAGTTGGACCATAAAGAAGGGTGAACACCAAAGAATTAGAAAAAATTAGAAAAAAGTCAAAAAGTTAGAATAAAAAAGTCAAAAAGTTAGAAAAAATTTGTGTTCATGCACTATAATATATACATTTCCTTTGGCTATTATGCTATTGTGTTTATTTTTTGTATTATATATATATATATATATATACAAGTTATAATTACTTCTACATTCAAGCTGTGCTTACTAGATCACAATTAACCAATTTAGCAAAGTTAGCTCTCTGACACACTAATGCACTCTCTATTTATAATGTTGCAGCAGGGATAATAATTTTTGAAACACCCATAACATTAGTGCTTTTAGTAACTATAAAACCAATGTAAAATAAAAAGAGCTCTTTAGAAAGTTCTATTTGGACAGCACAGTACCATATTTTTCCCAGGAAAATATCCTTAAGGACTGAGTAATGAATTCCAAAGCAGAATTTTGTTCTGTTTCATTTTGAGAATTATCATCTAACAAACTGCTAAATGGCAGAAATAGCTACTTCACAAAATCACCTTATGTCTCATCAAACCTTACCACAACTTTTATTTTTAATAATATAAATGTTCCCTAAGTTTTAAAAATCAAAGGCAAATCTTTAGTCAATTAAAAATAAGCTAGTCTCTTCTGAATATAAATACAAATTTCTCATTATTGTTAAACAATTATATCTCAAATGACTGGAAATTGTAGAACATTGCAACTCCACAGCTCTCATAATTTTATGTCTATATGAAAATTTCACACCCTGTACTATCATTGCTTTATAATATATCTCTAGTAATGTCTGTCTTCCATTCCCAATGCAAACACTTAGTTTATTTCATACATAGGCAATCCACAGCCTCTATCTTGCAACTGATCTCTTCCTCTTCAATCCAGTCTATATATCACTGCTAGTTTGAAGTTTCTGAAGGGATGCTTTTGTCATGTGATTCCCAATTTAAAACTTATACACTGTCTAGAAGATGAAGCTGGAATTTTTGCACATAGCATTTAAGATAAAAATATTCTTTATTTCCTTCTGTATACAATCTTCCCAACCCACGGATTGTATCTGGCTTGTGGCTCAGCTTGTAAAGAATCTGCTTGCAATGTGGGATACATGTGTTCGATCCCCGGGTTGGGAATACCCCCTGGAGAATGGAAAGGCTACCACTCCAGTATTCTGGCCTGGAGAATTCCATGGGCTGTATAGGCCAAGAGGTCACAAAGAGTTGGACAAATGGCTTCCCTGGTGGCTCAGATAGTAATGAATCTTCCCACAATGCAGGGGACCTGGGTTTAATCCCTAGGTTGGGAAGTTCCCCTGGAAAAGGAAATGGTAACCCACTCCAGTATTCTTGCCTGGAGAATTCCATGGACATAGGAGTCTGGCGGGCCACAGTTCATGGGATCACAAAGAACTGGACACAACTGAGTGACTAACACTTTCACTTCTCCTGCATTACAGTCAAATTCTTTACTGTTTGAGCCACCAGAGACCCCCTTTATCTTAATAATACCTCCCAAATTTGAATTGCTTTTAAAAATCTAATATTAAGAAAAACTATTTAGTGATGTCTTTCTTAAATATATTTTAAAGTTATTCCCAACCCTCATACATTTTCTCATTTTCTTTCACTGTTTATAAAGGAAAAGAACAAAAATGATTTGTTGACCACTCTCTACCCATCACACGAGTCTGAGTGAACTCCGGGAGTTGGTGATGGACAGGGAGGCCTGGTGTACAGCGATTCTTGGGGTTACAAAGAGTTGGACACAACTGAGCGACTGAACTGAACTGAACTGACCCATCACCTAGCATCATGTGAGGCACAATATATCTCTAGAATGGGATATAGAGGGTAGGACTAACTACTTTCATGAAAAAAGACTTCCTCCTAATAGAGAGAGTCAAGTTGAAATCTCTCAACACTGGATTTTCCTGGCAAGATTCTCCAATCCTCTTTCACACCAATGGTCATTGAGTGAAGTTGCTCAGTCGTGTCCGACTCTTTGCTTACTCTTATTAAATCTGTCTTGTGAGTCTCTGTTTTAATCTATGACATACATTTCTTCTTTTCTGTTAATGCTATACATTTCTTTCCCATAAATTTTAAGAAAACTTCCAGAACTCTCAAGGCACCAACTCTAGTCCTTATCCTTTTTGTTTTTTTTTTCTTTTTGCAACATTACATTTCTACTTCTGTAATAACTACCAAAAATTTATTTTCATTGACCCCATCTGTCACTGTACAGTTGATCCCCTTTATCCATTTTGTCCCTCCAGCCACCGCTCCCCCCCCCCCCGATAACTACAACTCTATTCTATCAACATGTTCATTATGGTTTGGTTTGTTCATGTTTATTATTCATTCTGTTTTGCTTATTAGTTTTTAATATTCCATATGAGTGAAATCAATCATAATTTAATTGTCTTCCTCATTCAGACATATTTCACTTAGCGTAATACCTTCAAAATTTACCCATGCTATTGCAAATGGCAAGATTTCATTTTTATTTAAATGACAGAGTGATATTCCATTGTGTGTGTGTGTATCACATTATTTTATCTTCATCTGTTTATGGGTTCATAGATTGTTTCCAATCCTTACACATTTTAAATATTTATTTTTGTTGATGCTGCTGCTGCTGCTCCTAAGTCGAATCAGTCGTGTCTGACTCTGTGAGACCCCATAGATGGATTTTCGTTAGCATGCCTTAAAGTTTCTCACTTTACCCTCTAGAATTAACATTTCAGTCTTTAACAAACCCTTATATTCTTAAATTCATCTGTGATTGCTGCTCAGTTCAGTTCAGTCGCTCAGTCATGTCCAACTCTTTGTGACCCCATGAACTGCAGCACGCCAGGCCTCCCTATCCATCATCAACTGCCAGAGTATACTCAAACCCATGTCCATTGAGTCAGTGATGCCATCCAACCATCTCATCCTCTGTCGTCCCCTTCTCCTCCTGCCCTTAGTCTTCCCAGCATCAGGGTCTTTCCAAATGATTCAGCTCTTTGCATAAGGTGGCCAAAGTATTGGAGCTTCAGGTTCAGCACCAGTCCTTCCAACACTCAGGACTGATCTCTTTTAGGATGGACTGGTTGGATCTCCTTGCAGTCCAGGGGACCCTCAAGAGTCTTCTCCAATACCACAGTTCAAAACCATCAATTCTTCAGCACTCATCTTTCTTCATAGTCCAACTCTCACATCCATACATGACTACTGGAAAAACCACATCCTTGACTAGATGGACATTTGTTGGCAAAGTAAAATCTCTGCTTTTTAATATGCTGTCTAGGTTGGCCATAACTTTCCTTCCAAGGAGTAAGCGTCTTTTAATTTCATGGCTGCAATCACCATCTGCAGTGATTTTGGAGACCCCAAAGATAAAGTCAGCCACTATTTCCACTGTTTCCCCATCTGTTTGCCATGAAGTGATGGGATCAGATGCCATAATCTTCGTTTTCTGAATGTTGAGCTTGAAGCCAACTTATTCACTCTCCTCCTTCACTTTCATCAAGAGGTTGTTTTGTTCCTCTTCATTTTCTGCCATGAGGGTGGTGTCATCTGCATCTGAGGTTATTGATATTTCTCACAGCAATCTTGATTTCAGCTTGTGCTTCCTCCAGTGGGCTGAATTCACATTTTTTCTCTAAAATATATCTGACTTTATCCTAATGACAGTAAATGCTTCTTGGAGGCTTTTAAATAAGCCCCTCTTTTTTTTCTCTGCCATAATATTAAATAATAAAACTCAACATTCAAGCAACTAAGATTGTGTCATCCAATCCATCACCTCATGGCAAATAGATGGGAAAATAGTAAAAACAGTGACAGACTTTATTTTCTTGGGCTCAAAAATCACTGCAGGTGGTAACTGCAGCCACAAAATTAAAAGACACTTGCTCCTTGGAAGAAAAGCTATGACCAACCTAGACAGCATATTGAAAAACAGAGACATTACTTTGCCAGCAAAAGTCCATATAAACACAGCTATGGTTGTTCCAGTAGTCAGGTATAGATATGAGAGTTGGACCATAAAGAAGGGTGAGCACCAAAGAATTGATGCTTTTGAACCGTGGTGTTGGAGAAGACTCTTGAGAGTTTCTTGGACTGCAAGGAGATTGAACCAGTCCATCCTAAAGGAAATCACGCCTCAATAGTCATTGAAAGGACTGATGCTGAAGCTGAAATTCCAATACTTTGGCCACTGATGTGAAGAACTGACTCACTTGAAAAGACCCTGTTGCTGGGAAAGTTAGAAGGCAGGAGGAGAAGGGGACAACAGAGGACAAGATGATTAGATGGCATCACTGACTCAATGGACATGAGTTTGAGCAAGCTCCAGGAGATGGTGAAGGACAGGGAAGCCTAGCATGCTGCAGTTCATGGGGTGGCAAATAGTCAGACACGCCTGAGTGACTGCGCAATGAACAACGCCATAATATATGTAGCATCAGCATGGGGAATGTCAATCATACTGTTTGTCTTCATTGCTGCTTCCATTCTATTTTCCATTTTCCTTTATTTTTATCCCATGAAATCAGATTATATTATTCAATATGCCTTTTACAGTCATCTATCTCTCCTTAAGACACACTCTCATCTCTTGAAACCTGAAGACTTTAGCTCTTGAACTATTGCCTCTCTTGTCCATATTAATCCTGTCATTATTTTTTTGTGATCTGATTCCCATGAAAATGATCCTTCCAGAATGTGACCTCTCATTTCTATCACCTCCTTTTCTCTCATGCTTCTTTTTACCTGAACTGAGGGCCCCTGCATGTAGTCAAATACTCAAATTTGCCATTACCACAATGTTTAGTGCCTCCAGCAACCTTAATTTCAAACACTAATCTGATCACCATCAACTTTCTTTCCATCCTAAATTAAGTAAAAATTGGACTTTGGTGGAATTTCAGTGTATTTTCATTGTTTATTCGTTAAGCTATGTCCAACTCTTTTGCGACCCCATGGACTGTAGCCCACCAGGATCCTCTGTTTATGGGATTTTCCAGGCAAGGATACTGAAGCATGTTGCCCTTCTCCAGGGGATGTTTCTGACCCAGGGGTTGAACCTGCATCTTCTGCATTGGCAGATAGATTCTTTACCACTGAGCCACTTGGGAAGTCCACTTATAATCATATATTATGATGATATGAGTCACTGACTTACACTGTTCTCTATGGGTGGTTCTTTTGGCCGCATATGCACTTCCCCAGGAGTCTGAGGTTGAGTGGATACCAGATGACTGGAAGCAATGATCTTGGTTGGGCTTTCTTATAGCTCTAGGGCCTCTGTTGGAATGAATCCATTAACTATAATCAGAAGCACAAGGTTTCCTTTACTCCAGCAAACTACCTTTTTCTTGTCACATAATGTGGCAGGATTCTAAGACTAAAAAAAAAGCCCTGGGCAAACAAAAAGTGTAAGTTATTCTGTTCAGTTCAGTCCAGTCGCTCAATCTTGTCCGACTCTTTGCAACCCCATGAATCGCAGCACGCCAGGCCTCCCTGTCTTTACTCCAGTGTCTTCCTGGAGTACACTTGGACTCACGTCCATCGAGTCAGTGATGCCATCCAGCCATCTCATCCTCTGTCGTCCCCTTCTCCTCCTGCCCCCAATCCCTCCCAGCATCAGAGTCTTTTCCAATGAGTCAACTCTTCACATGAGGTGGCCAAAGTACTGGAGTTTCAGCTTTACATCATTCCTTCCAAAAAATCCCAGGGCTGCTCTTCAGAATGAACTGGTGGATCTCCTTGCAGTCCAAGGGACTCTCAAGAGTCTTCTCCAACACCACAGTTCAAAAGCATCAATTCTTCAGCACTCAGCTTTCTTCACAGTCCAACTCTCACATCCATATATGACCGCTGGAAAAACCATAGCCTTGACTAAATGAACCTTTGTTGGCAAAGTAATGTCTCTCCTTTTGAATATGCTATCTAGGTTGGTCATAACTTTTCTTCCAAGGAGTAAGCGTCTTTTCATTTCATGGCTGCAATCACCATCTGCAGTGATTTTGGAGCTCAAAAAAATAAAGTCAGCCACTGTTTCCACTGTTTCCCATCTATTTCCCATGAAGTGATGGGACCAGATGCAATGATGTTAGTTTTCTGAGTGTTGAGTTTTAAGCCAACTTTTTCACTCTCCACTTTCACTTTCATCAAGAAGCTCTTTAGTTCCTCTTCACTTTCTGCCATAAGGGTGGTGTCATTTGCATATCTGAGGTGATTGATATTTCTCTCGGCAATCTGGATTCCAGCTTGTGCTTCTTCCAGCGCAGCATTTCTCATGATGTACTCTGCATATAAGTTAAATAAGCAGGGTGACAATATACAGCCTTGACATACTCCTTTTCCTATTTGGAACCAGTCGTTGTTCCATGTCCAGTTCTAACTGTTGCTTCCTGACCTGCATATAGGTTTCTGAAGAGGCAGGTCAGGTATTCCCATCTCTTTCAGAATTTTCCACAGTTTCTTGTGATCCACACAGTCAAAGGCTTTGTCATAGTCAATAAAGCAGAAATAGATGTTTTTCTGGAACACTCTTGCTTTTCAATGATCCAGAAGATGTTGGCAATTCAATCTCTGGTTCCTCTGCCTTTTCTAAAACCAGCTTGAACATCTGGGAGTTCACAGTTTATGTGTTGCTGAAGTCTGGCTTGGAGAATTTTGAGCATTACTTTACTAGCATGTGAGATGAGTGCAACTGTGAGGTAGTTTGAGCATTCTTTGGCATTGCCTTTCTTTGGGATTGGAATGAAAACTGACCTTTTCCAGTCTTGTGGCCACTGTTGAGTTTTCCAAATTTGCTGACATATTGAGTGAAGCACTTTCACAGCATCATCTTTCAGGATTTGAAATAGCTCAACTGGAATTCCATCACCTCCACTAGCTTTGTTCATAGTGATGCTTTCTAAGACCTACTTGACTTCATATTCCAGGATGTCTGGCTTAGGTGAGTGATCACACCATCATGATTATCTTGGTCGTGAAGATATTTTTTGTGCAGTTCTTCTGTGTGTTCTTGCCACCTCTTCTTAATCTCTTCTGCTTATATTAGGTCCATACCATTTCTGTCCTTTATCGAGCCCATCTTTGCATGAAATATTCCCTTGGTGTCTCTAATTTTCTTGAAGAGATTTCTAGTCTTTCCCATTCTATTGTTTTCCTCTATTTATTTGCATTGATCGCTGAGGTAGGCTTTCTTATCTCTTCTTGCTATTCTTTGGAACTCTGCATTCAGATGCTTATATCTTTCCTTTTTTCCTTTGCTTTTTGCTTTTCTTCTTTTCACAGCTATTTGTAAGGCCTCCTCAGACAGCCATTTTTCTTTTTGCATTTCTTTTCCATGGGGATGGTCTTGATCCCTGTCTCCTGTACAATGTCACGAACCTCCATCCATAGTTCATCAGGCACTCTATCAGATCTAGTCCCTTAAATCTATTTCTCACTTCCACTGTATAATTATAAGGGATTTGATTTAGGTCATACCTGAATGGTCTAGTGGTTTTCCCTGCTTTCTTCAATTTAAGTCTGAATTTGGCAGTAAGGAGTTCATGATCTGAGCCACAGTCAGCTCCTGGTCTTGTTTTTGTTGACTGTATAGAGCTTCTCCATCTTTGGCTGCATAGAATATAATCAATCTGATTTCAGTGTTGACCATCTGGTGATGTCCATGTGTAGAGTCTTCTCTTTGTGTTGTTGGAAGATGGTGTTTGCTATGACCAGTGCATTTTCTTGGCATTACTCTATTAATCTTTGCCCTGCTTCATTCTGCATTCCAAGGCCAAATTTGCCTGTTACTCCAGGTGTTTCTTGACTTCCTACTTTTGCATTCCAGTCCCCTATAATGAAAAGGACATCTTTTGGGGGTGTTAGTTCTACAAGGTCTTGTAGGTCTTCATAGAACCATTCAACTTCAGTTTCTTCAGCATTACTGGTTGGGGCATAGACTTGGATTACTGTGATATTGAATGGTTTGCCTTGGAAATGAACAGAGATCATTCTGTCGTTTTTGAGATTGCATCCAAGTACTGCATTTCAGACTCTTTTGTTGACCATGATGGCTACTCCATTTCTTCTGAGGGATTCCTGCCCGCAGTAGTAGATATAATGGTCATCTGAGTTACATTCACCCATTCCAGTCCATTTTAGTTCACTGATTCTTAGAATGTCGATGTTCACTCTTGCCATCTCTTGTTTCACCACTTCCAATTTGCCTTGATTCATGGACCTGACATTCCAGGTTTCTATGCAGTATTGTTCTTTACAGCATCGGACCTTGCTTCTATCACCAGTTACATCCACAGCTGATATTGTTTTTGCTTTGGCTCCATCCCTTCATTCTTTCTGGAGTTATTTCTCCGTTGTTCTCCAGTAGCATATTGGGCACCTACTGACCTGGGGAGTTCATATTATTACTCAAAGCAAGTACTTAAGGAGTTGGAAGATGGGCAACTCTTAATAAATGAAGTTGCAAACATATCACAGAGAATGGCCGAATGGAAATGGGATAATTAACTTCCTAAATAATATCCCAAATTTGTCATCATAGTTTGTGCATTTATGGGCTGGCTGATTTTCAGCTTGGTAATTCTGACTCTTCTTGCTCATGCATATGAGGGAATGCTAAGAATTCTTCTATATGCTTTTCTTTTCCTCCTTTTGAGTCAAGTGAAAGTTATCTCAGGTATATGTCCTTCCTTTCTCCCTCTCTTTCTCTCTACCTCTCTTTCTCTCTCCCTCCCTCTCACTTTTCTTACTTTCTCCTTTCCTCCCTCCCTCCTTTTCTTTCTTTATTCTCTCCTTCCTTCCTCCATCTCTTTCTTTTTTCTCTCTTTCTTTCTTCAATTACTTTTTCATTAAAATCTTGTCAGAGCAGTTTAACATTCACAGCTAGTATGAATGGAGGATACATAGATCTCCCATATAACCTCTGTCACTACGCATGCATACGCTCCCCTATTATGAACATCCTCCACCAGAATAATACCTTTGTTTTGACTGAAGTGAAGTGAAGTGAAGTCCAACTCTTTGTGGCCCCATGGACTGTAGCCCACCAGGCTCCTCTGTCCATGGAATTCTTCAGGCAAGAATACTGGAGTACATTGCCATTTCCTTCTCCAGGGCATCTTCCTGACCCAGGGATCGAACCCAGGTCTCCTGCATTGCAGGCAGATGCTTTAACCTCTGAGCCACCAGGGAAGCCCTTTGTTTTGACTGATGAAACTATATTTACATATTGTGGTCACCTGAAGTCCGCAGCTTACGTCGTGACTTACCCTTTGTGTTGTACATTCTATGGATTTGGACAAGGGTATCGTAACCTGTATCTATCACTGTGGTATCATACAGAGTATTTTCACTGCCTAAAATTCCTCTGTGTGCTGCTTGCTCATCCCTTCCCCTGTTCAGGCATATATCTTCAAAATGGTGACAGCAAAGCACAAGTAAAATTATTCAAAGAAACTAGAAGATCTTGGAATGTAGTGGAGAAATTGGGGCATAATCTTTGATCCTAATCCTTGTGTATTAGCTAACTTACATCTTTCTCATATCCCCTGGTCCTAGACTCAAGAATTAATACATTGCTTGAGCTCTGTTGCCTCCCTCTCCCCTACTCTTAACACTGAAATTGTGCTGAAGATGGTGGGATGCTATCTGGTAGGCAGCTACCCATACTATATCCATTTTCATTTCACATAGTTCAGTTCAGTGGCTCAGTTGTGTCCGACTCTTTGCGACCCCATGAATCGCAGCATGCCAGGCCTCCCTGTCCATCACCGACTCCCGGAGTTCACTCAGACTCACATCCATCGAGTCCGTGATGCCATCCAGCCATCTCATCCTCGGTCGCCCCCTTCTCCTCCTGCCCCCAATCCCTCCCAGCATCAGTCTTTTCCAATGAGTCAACTCTTCGCAGGAGGTGGCCAAAGCACTGGAGTTTCAGCTTTAGCATCATTCCTTACAAAGAAATCCCAGGGTTGATCTCCTTCAGAATGGACTGGTTGGATCTCCTTGCAGTCCAAGGGACTCTCAAGAGTCTTCTCCAACACCACAGTTCAAACGCATCAATTCTTAGGCACTCAGCCTTCTTCACAGTCCAACTCTCACATCCATACATGACCACAGGAAAAACCATAGCCTTGACTAGACGGACCTTAGTCAGCAAAGTAATGTCTCTCCTTTTGACATAGAGTATTTGGAAAATAAGACTTAAAACACAAACAAGTAGACTGTAACTTAAAAATAAGTAAAACATATGTTAATGACATTTAGCCCTCATTTCCAATTAGATATTCAGAGGAAGTTTGTGCAACCTGACTTCATTTAATACAACATGAATAAATATTTTTGCCAAGCAGGAAAAATTGATTACGTTAGAAATGAAATTATTGGTAGTTTTATTTGACATGTCAGTTAGATTAGGGATTGATGACTGAATTTATGACGTTTTATAAAATTGTATAAAATGGATCTTAGATTTTCTAGATGGAAAAGCACATCTCAGTATTTTGCATTGGTCACATTTGATAGCATTGACACTTCCTTTTACTCTGCTTTGTCAGAGACAAACAGAATGCTTTGAAAAATCTGAAAAGCTTAAATTTTGTTCCCTAGTAGTTTAGGTAAATAAAACTAGTATTTTTTTTTTTGTTTATGTAAACTTCTCTATGGACTGCAGAAAGGCAGCAGTACTTTCTTTTATTCACTGTGATCCACTTAGTCTTGTTTCAAAACATAATAGAATTAATTCTACTCAATTTTTTTATTTTTTGCTCTTTAATGGAGAGATTTATCTTAGAACCCATGACCTCGTCATTTAGCCTCCCTCCAACTCAGAGAAAGTGGTTATACCAACAGAGACAATTGCTACAGCAATATTTCTTTTCCATGCTTTCTTCAGTTTCTTCCCTTCTTCCATTGTGTGCTTTTAAAGATAAGTGAAATAAAAGAATATTAGAATAAGCAGTAGAATATATTGGGGTGCGCTAGCCACAGGTCTAAAGTATGGTTAAGGCCAAGCACTTAGAGACATTTTATTCAGTTCTGAGTTACTTTGTCTCTCAGTGTCACAAAAATGATATAGTGGATTATATAGTAGCCAGCAAGGCAAAAACCCTAAATTCTTCTAACATAGGAATTGATATGGTATGTCAACTTACACAAACAAATTAACCTTTCTCTATCCAAGTTTCTCCATCTGTGAAATGGAGGCAGAAACATCTGTCACTAAGGTCACCAAAAGTTTTCACAGATTAATGAGATACTATTCTCAGGATCTTGTGAGATTTGAGATTCTTAGGGAGACAAAGGCAGTAAAGCAGCAGAAAAAAATTAAGGGCATACTTTTCTATCAAATTAAGAACTTTACATACCATTTAAAAATTTGTTTAAAAAATTTTAATATTTAAGTTATATATGTATGTGCATATTCACTGCTTACAAGTGTTTATTTTTATTTATTTATTTATTTAATTTTTATTTTTACTTTATTTTACTTTACAGTACTGTATTGGTTTTGCCATACATTGACATGAATCCACCACGGGTGTACATGTGTTCCCAAACATGAACCCCCTCCCACCTCCCTCCCCATAACGTCTCTCTGGGTCATCACCGTGCACCAGCCCCAAGCATGCTGTATCCTGCGCCAAGTGTTTATTTAAAAGCAGAAAACACATGAAAATTTGGATAAAAACATTGAAAATAAAACTAACTTGTACCCAACACAATTTTTGAAGTTTTGACAGTTCATGACTAAGTTTCAACATAGGTATAAAATTCATTGAGGTACTTCATATTAAGTATTTTGCACACAGTACAAATCCAATAAATGTCAGTAAATACTACTATTACTATTTTTTCCACATTTATAAAAATTTAGTCTTTCTAAATTTTACTAAGTTTTCTGTGGAATTTTAAAAATAATCCTTCCATTTTTATATTGTATACTCACCAGTTATTTCATATTGCTTTCAGCCATTTAATGAAAATTTTGCCAATTTTAAGTTCAAAAGTATCTTAAGTTTTGTGTCAGTGGAATCAAACTCCATAGGAGTAATAGAAATAAGCAAGATTTACTTAATAATCATTATTACATTGGCAGTTTTTGTGGATTGTCGATAAAGTATGTGATGAATACTTAAATGCCTGTGATGAAGCATGTCTATCTTTCACATATACAAAATCAGTTTCTAAAATATTGCATCAGAAGTAGGAATTTGTACATAACCTGAAATACATAAAAAGTTCTTATTTTTGACCTTCATATAAATGATTCATAATGATAGAACAAGCATAGTATGATAATGAATTCTGATATCTGACTTCACAATGAATCCGTTGATCATCTCTTTTTTTTTTCATAAATTAGACAATTTCTTTCTCTCTGAATTTCTAGGTTTTTATGGCATTTTCTCCTAAAATTATACTACAATTTATTTTTATATGATTCTCCAGTATGAGAACACTATAACAATTTAAACAACTTCCTCTCCAGTTAATATACAGTTATAAATAATATTTTTTAAATATTTAAAGTTACATTTGCTATTTTTGAAATTTAGATTGTTGATCAAATTAACTTTCTTACAATCTGTTAGTTCATAGAAAGTTTCCCCCACGAAGATGTATCTTCCAAGAGTTTTTTTCTCCAGAAGTTAAGTGCACTTGTGCTTAACTCTTTTTAGCTTACTTCTTCAAATACTATTCTGAGTGAGGGATTTATGAATCACAGAATACTGATTGTAATAGTTTCATAATTCTGTTTTAAAAAATCTTTAAAGTTATATAGCCATTTATTCACAATAATTTACATTCAATTATAAATTGAATCGGAGTAGGCAATGGCAACTCACTCCAGTACTCTTGCCTGGAAAATCCCATGGATAGAGGAGCCTGGTAGGCTGCAGCCCATGGAGTCCTGGAGAGTCAGACAGGACTGAGCGACTTCACTTTCACTTTTCACTTTCAAGCATTGGAGAATGAAATGGCAACCCACTCCAGTATTCTTGCCTGGAGAATCCCAGGGACAGGGGAGCCTGGTGGGCTGCCGTCTATGGGGTCACAGAGTCGGACACTACTGAAGCGACTTAGCAACAGCAGCATAAATTGAATAGTAACCTGTTTATATACCCTGTCCTTAATTTATTGGTAAAAAGTTATTTGCACAGGACTCTTCATTTTATTACCAGTTTCACCAGCCAAAAGAGTTGATTTCTTTTCAATGTAATTTAATTTTTTTGAAGCAAGTATTTTTATAACTTCCTAAAATTGCTGGAAGTCCAGCAAGCTAAAAAAAAGTCTCCTTGTTGTACCAATGTTGAATAGTTTTGGGGCTCAGCACTACATGACAATCTTCCCAATTTCTAAGTATGTGAACTGAATCCTCTGCTTCAGCAAAAGTAAAACTCCTGCTATAAACTCGAATTGAATTATAGGTTGGTTAAAATCATTGATGTTAAATATACTATGACTATAGTCTACTGCATAGGAAAATTGAAGAGGTAAATACCAAATATAGAAGTAAGCTAATTGCATGCAGCATATTCTAAATTTAAAGATAAGGAAACATGAGAGATTTATATTTTATTCTCGAAGTTTCTAATACTTGTTTTTGAAATTTGACAGAGTCAAGAAGTCCTTTTTTGTTGACTTAATAAAGCTATTATGCTGAATTTTAAATACTTTTCATTATTGTAATCTTTTATCATAAAGAGTGCCTCAGTACTCAAACATATACCCGACATACCTATATAGTATGTGAGACACTACCTCAACATGTCTGTATGATACAAGATACCTCAACACATGTTTTACAGGTATATTAATAAATATATCAAATAGACTGTGTTCACTTCTGTATATTACATGCTCTTGATTCATGTATTTTATTAAAATAATTGATCCAATATCATCAAATGAAGCCCAGAGAGAGAGGAACATATTCAGTTGTTCATGATAAGAGTGCTTTTATAATTATAAATATATGTTTCATTTATTAAGATTATACTAAAAATATTATTACAATTCCAAAATTACCTTAAATAGTCACTTGTATGTAAGTAAAAATAAAAAGAAACAAGTTTAAAATATCTGACTGTAATTCAGAAGAATGAATTTGAAAGTAGCATTATTAACAGTATGAAAGCGCTTTAATATTTTAAATATACTTGATATAACATTAATATGTCTTTCTTTATGTGGTATAAGCTCTTCTAATATGATTAAACATATTCATCATAATTATAGGCAAACAGTAATAGACTAGTAACAGTAGCCTTTGACTACTAATAGAATTACCAAGTAAAGTGGCAACCCAAGGTGAAATTACTAATGTCGTCTCATTGGATTTCTTTTTCTCTTGTTGCTTTCAAATTTTATTTTTCTCTTTAGTCAAGGCAAAATGCCACCAAAAATATCAGTTATAACTCAAAATGTAATATTTGCACTGTGAATGAATGTTCAGTCTGTTAGAGCAAATAATCTTTCATTAAAATAGCCATCATTTAATTTTTTAATTTGTCAGCAGAATTCTTTTTATTTCAGCTCATGGAATATACTTACAAATGATGAACTACTGATTCCCCACCTATTTATCACATTAGCCTTCTTAGTTGATAAATGGTTTAACAGCTGTGGATTATTTATTCAAAGGATTTAATAATGTTTATTATGAACATAATTTATTCTTGTAGAGATTTCAGTATTAAAATTTTGGAAAAGAAGAAAACATTTAAAAGTGATTTTGCACACAGTATAGAACTGAGGTACAGCAGAAAAATCATTTATGTTGAATGTAAAAAGAACTTGAGATGATCTTGGTCTCTGGTTATGATAGGAAATGTACAAACAGATATCAATTAATATTATATGAATAAAATTTTAAAATTTGTGTATGCATTTAAGGGTTTGAAAAACATATTTTGTCAACATTATTATTTAGTGCCTAGATCCTCTTATAGTAATGAAAATTATATTTAGGAGTCAAATACAACTTTGGATCTAAAGTACTCCAGTCAATAACTAACTTTTCTTCTCTCAGTCATTTTCTTCCTACTGCCTGCCTTTTAGAGATGTCCCACCCCCAAAAGTCAACCCTCCCTTGCCATGTGCTACATTATTGTGCTACATACTTCTTGAAGTCAGCACGTGGAAAAACAAAGAAAAAACAAAACAGTTCACATTTACTGTACACAAATGTGTATCATTATTCATATTCATATCCTTGTCTGTCTCACCTAACAATAAAGCTGAGCAATCCAGTACAGTACATCTTCAAATTCAGACTGTATGAATAATCTATGCTTCATCCCAGAATTCTCATTCCTACATACATTAAGAAAAGTAAAAAATTACACTGGGTTTTATGTTATAGGTAATTTTTTAAAACTTCCAAGAGATGTATCATATTATATAGTGTAGTTGCTCCATTTTTTTTTAATTTTAGCTATTCTGAAAACAGCATGCTTAAATTCACAGTCTAAACTTAAATTTATAAAACTGATCATCCAGAATAATAGCATATTTAACTTTTTCAGTCCCTTCTCAATACATCTCTCAACACCACCACCAACACAGCAATGACAAAATAAATCTAGACTGTATATTGAGGTCACTATTTAAGTTGTAACTACCAGGACTTCCACTTTACCTTGACATCATGATAAACTGAATATTTAATTGCCCTGGAAACTACATCATACATTATATCCCTCTAACATACTGTTGAGATGATTTGAGAAATTTATCATCTTAGAATATCATTTTCCTCATCTGTTAAAATAGGAAGAAAATAATTTATATCCTATTTTTCCAGTATAGTGCTTGAAATGTTCAGTTAAGGTAAAATCTTTTTTAATCTCTTTAAATAGATGTTAGCTATTTTTGTGAGCTATTTCTTATTAGTCTAAAAGTCAAAATATTTATTCTACCTATTCATTTAATAAGGCCAATATTGTAACAAAAAATCATTTGAAATTTTATTTTTCCAATCATGGAATCTGACTATGCCCATTCTCTTACTATTGTATTACACATGACAAGATAACGTGATTTGACCTAATTATCGTATAGCTTTGTATCTTTTTTTAATAAAAGAAAGTCTTAAATCAAAACAAGTTTACATGTTGGTGTTGTGCCCAAGTCGAGAAATCTCCCAATGACCACCAGGGAGCTGATATCCAATGCAAAAGCAAGAGAAGTTTTATTACCAAGCTTGAGCTGGGGCTCCCACTGATACCGACACAGCGGCTATAGGGAAGAGCCCTGAGTTCTGGGTTACATTGCTTATATAGGGTATTCTCACGTGAGAAATTTGAAAAACGGGAGTTTCCAGGTTGGGAGACGTCTAATTGATTACCTTCTGTGGAAGGGTTAGGTGTTGGTTTCTGATTGGGTCCCATTTCCCGGGCTGGCCACAGGTTCTGATTGGTTCCCATTACCTAGGTAGACCACGAGTTCCTGAACGTTAAGTCAGGAGATTTTGGTCTGGGGTCTGATTGGCTTGAGGGTAGTGGGGTGAGGTCAGGGGATTTCCAAAGGCTCTTGGATTTTCAAAGGCTCTTTTCCTGGAACCTTACAAAATGGAGTTTTTCTGTTAACAAAATGGAGTAGCTTAGGTCCTTCAGTTGGCACTGATGGTTTAATTAGAATATATCTGTCCAAATTTAAGTTTTATTAAGGACCAAATAGGCTTCCCAGGTGGTTCAGTGGTTAAGAATCTCCTGCTGCCATGGAAGGAGATGCGGATTTCATCCCTAGATTGGGGAGATCTTTCTCTCTTGGGAAATCCCGTGAACGGAGGAGCCTGGTGGGCTACCGTCCATGGGGTCTCAAAAGGGTTAGACATGCTGCTGCTAAGTCGCTTCAGTCGTGTCCGACTCTGTTTGACCCCATAGACAGCAGCCTACCAGGGTTCCCATCCCTGGGATTCTCCAGGCAAGGACATTGGAGTGGGTTGCCATTTCCTTCTCCAATGCATGAAAGTGAAAAGTGAAAGGGAAGTTGCTTAGTCGTGTCTGACTCTTCACGACCCCATGGACTGCAGCCTAAACATGACATGACTCAGAAACTAAACAGCAGCAACAAAAGGACCAAATAAATATTAACAGCAGGAATTTCCTCAAAACAGTGGGTCCTAGTTCCACCTCTCAAAAGTGAAACCCTAATTATTGAATGATTCAAATTTTTCTTCTATAAATGAAAGTAATTATCTGCGAGATCAAAGCATATGGTGCATGTCACATGCAAACACTGGTATTTAGCCTTTTTTCTATAGTCATGGTTTCCAAACATAACAATTTCAATTTACTGCAAACCAACTGACCTAGTATTCAAAATAACTAAAAAATGCTGTCTGTTAAGTTACCCTTAAATTTTGTGTTAACCTTGGTTCACCCTGATTTAGTCCATAAACATGAATATGCAGACAACTTCTTTTCTTTTGTCTACTGCTGAGTCTTTGTATTTGTAAATAGCTCAGGAATTTAGCATTACACCTAGGAAAACACTGTGGTTTCTTCTTTATACCTTTAGCTGTAGAAGATATTTTCAACTGATCTTCTGTTTTTTCTCAACCATAGTTGCTTTGAAAATAGTTGTAATTTTGGTGTGACTATAAGAGGGAGGCTCAGGGTTTTTTTTCTTTTGCCATCTTGACTGCTCCCTGTTATTACATTCTTATACTTTCTGGCAGATAAACACAATCATAAAAACTATTTTCTCATTACTCTTCTGGCACAGTTTCTCTATTAAAGGCATGGTCCACTTCTATTATACAAGATTTAAGAAGTAATGTTTTCCATGACCCATATCTTGCATTTTATTAAAATTAGCATTTCAGTGTACATTATTTCATAATTGCTTTTTCCTCCCTGTTACCATGAACCTTATAAAATGTCCTCTTTTGTTTTACTTCAATGCCACTCTTATCAGACATAGTATCCATTGCTGCAATTTTATTTAAGTGTTTGCTCTTATAACACAGGGCTTCCCTGGTGGCTTAGACAGTAAAGAATCTACCTGCCAATGCAGGAGACCTGAGGTTTAATCCCTGGGTGGAGAAGATCCCCTGGAGAAGGGAATGGCTACCCACTCTAATTATTTTGCCTGGGGAATTCCATGCACAAAGGAGCCTGGTGGGTTACAGTCCATGGGAGTCACAAAGAGTTGGACACAACAGAGCAACTAAGAGTTTCACTTTCCTGTAATTCATTACTTAGTAGAAAATAACATCAAGCCTGTTGAATAGGCCATAACAAGCATTTCAGATAAGGTGTTAGTTATTTTATAAGGATATTTTTACCAAGTAGTATGTGCAATTGCATATATATAAAATATTAAATATATATGTATATGTGTTCACTCAGAGAGAGAAAGATTTAGTGCTTAATCAGTCCACCATGTTGCTATATATTTCCCTCTATATCACTATATTATGGCTTCCCTACTAGCTCAAATGGTAAAGTGTCTGTCTGCAATACAGGAGACCTGGGTTCGATTCCTGGGTTGGGAAGATCCCCTGAAGAAGGAAATGGCAGTCCACTCCAGTGCTCTTGCCTGGAAAATCCCATGGATGGAGGAGCCTGGTAGACTACAGTCCATGGGGTCGCAAAGAGTTGGACAAGACTGAGAGACTTCACTTTCACTTTTATATCACTATATGACTTACTTTCCTGTGTATTTCTCATTCTCATTAAACCAGTGCTTGAATTAACTTTGCTTAACTCCAATGACTATAAAAGCTTTTAATAAAACTAGCTTTCTTTGTCTTTCTTAGTGTTAGATTTTCATCTTCATTTGTGTAATTACTAATTCAGAGGGAGAGAAAAAATGTGAATATACTTTATTAACATATTTATATCAGTTAAAGTTTCAGTGATGAAATCTGGACTCTCCCCAAGTGGCAAGGAAAATAAATATAATAATATAAAACTAAGTCAATCAATACAAGTTGTCAGAAATGAGCATGCATTGCAATCAAATGTTTAAATAATTCATACTGAAGTTATTATTAGTATATGCATGTAGTCCCATGTATCTCTTTCCAAAGTACCAGCTGGCTTTTGTTTGACAAACCACCCTAAATCTTGATTAAAACAATCAACAGTTATGTGTCACTATTCTATTGATTTCCTGGTTGATTCATTCAGATGGTGGTAGATTAATTGCAGTTCTATGGTTTAGGAGGTCTTTCCTAGTGGCTCAGATGGTAAAATAATCTGCCTGCAATGTGGGAGACCCAGGTTCAATCCCTGGGTTGGGAAGATCCCTGAAGAAGGGACAGCTACCCACTACAGTATTTTTCGCTGGGGAATTCCATGAACAGAGGAGCCTGGTGGGTCCAAAGAGTCACAAAGAGCCTGGTGGGTCCATAGGGTCACAAAGAGTCAGACATGACTAAGTTACTTTCACTAGGGTCTCAGTACAGTTCAGTGGCTCAGTTGTGTCAGACTCTTTGCAACCCCATGAATTGCAGCATGCCAGGCCTCCCTGTCCATCACCAACTCCCAGAGTTTACTCAAATTCATGTCCATCGAGTCAGTGATACCATCCAGGAATCTCAACCTCTGTTGTCCACTTTTCCTTCTGCTCCCAATCCCTCCCAGCATCAGAGTCTTTTCCAGTGAGTCAACCCTTCACATGAGGTGGCCAAAGTACTGGAGTTTCAGCTTCAGCGTCATTCCCTCCAAAGAAATCCCAGGACTGATCTCCTTCAGAATGGACTGGTTGGATCTCCTTGCAGTCCAAGGGACTCTCAAGAGTCTTCTCCAACACCACAGTTCAAAAGCATCAATTCTTCAGTGCTCAGCTTTCTTCACAGTCCAACTCTCACATCCATGCATGACTACTGGAAAAACCATAGTCTTGACTAGACGGACATTTGTTGACAAAGTAACATCTCTGCTTTTGAATATACTGTCTAGGTTGGTCATAACTTTCCTTCCAAGGAGTAAGCATCTTTTAATTTCATGGCTGCAATCACCATCTGCAGTGATTTTGGAGCCCCAAAATATAAAGTCCGACATTGTTTCCACTGCTTCCCCATCTATTTCCCATGAAGTGATGGGACCAGATGCCATGATCTTCGTTTTCTGAATGTTGAGCTTTAAGCCAACTTTTTCACTCTCTACTTTCACTTTGATCAAGAGGCTTTTGAGTTCCTCTTCACTTTCTGCCATAAGGGTGGTGTCATCTGCATATCTGAGGTTATTGATATTTCTCCTGGGAATCTTGATTCCAGCTTGTGATTTTTCCAGCCCAGCATTTCTCATGATGTACTCTGCATATAAGTTAAATAAGCAGGGTGACAATATACAGCCTTGACATACTCCTTTTCCTATTTGGAACCAGTCTGTTGTTCCATGTCCAGTTCTAACTGTTGTTTCCTGACCTGCATATAGGTTTCTCAAGAGGCAGGTCAGATGGTCTGGTATTCCCATCTCTTTCAGAATTTCCCACAGTTTATTGTGAGCCACACAGTCAAAAGCTTTGTCATAGTCAATAAAGTAGAAATAGATGTTTTTCTGGAACTCTCTTGCTTTTTCCATGATCCAGTAGATGTTGGCAATTTATCTCTGGTTCCTCTGCCTTTTCTAAAACCAGCTTGAACATCTGGAAGTTCACGGTTCATGTATTGCTGAAGCCTGGCTTGGAGAATCTTGAGCATTACTTCACTAGCATATGAGATGAGTGCTATTGTGCGGTAGTTTGAGCATTCTTTGGCATTGCCTTTCTTTGGGATTGGAATGAAAACTGACCTTTTCCAGTCCAGTGGCCACTGCTGAGTTTTCCAAATTTGCTGGCATATTGAGTGTAGCACTTTCACAGCATCATCTTTCAGGATTTGAAATAGCTCCACTGGAATTCCATCACCTCCACTAGCTTTGTTTGTAGTGATGCTTTCTAAGGCCCACTTGACTTCACATTCCAGGATGTCTGATTCTAGGCCTAGGATAGACTAATTCACAGGTTTCAAACCTCAACTCTGATACTGGTATGATTGATACTATCCAGGCCTCTTGACAGGGGACCTCTTATTCTCACCAGATAAATCCAGACTTTCTTCACATGATAGCATAAGAGATCTAAGAAACAAGAAAGCACAAACCCAATTCACAAGTGATATTAAACCTCTATCCATATTACATTTTGTTCCTTTGGCTGAAGTTAGCCCTGTGGTCAAGTCCAGAGAACTTATGAGCATGGATATGTGGAATTGAAGGTCAGTTCTACAAATATCTAGGCCATATAAGAATAGAAAGGCAATAAACTGAAATCACATATCTTTTTAAAATTTGGTCACATTATTTGTAAGAGCATGTGCCTTTCCTTGGCATTGATATATCTCTTTAGATCTCACTATCAGAAACTTTCTAGCTGTACTTAGAAAATATGTCAGAATCTTTCCTAATAGTTATATAAAATAAGTGTCTTTAACAAATGCAATCACCTGACTTTTTTTTTTTTCTTTTGCTCAGTTCCATTGCAGTAGGTGGCAAGGGTCCATTTGTTTGCTGGGATTAAAGCATCCATTTCTCATTTCAATTCTATGCTTCATCAACTTATAACATCATTCACATTAGCTAATATCCATCAAAATAAAGAACACAAATACATATTAAGGTTTAGGCTTGCATTAAGTTGCAGTTGTATTAATATAATTTTATAGTTTTCTCTGAATGACAATATACCAACAAAACTGCACAATTAAATGAAGAGTTTACAATCACAAGAGTATCTTTTCCCTGAAAGTACAGTCGTCTGTTTCAGTGTCTTCCTTCAATATTTCCTTAAGTTGTTGGGTGTTGGTTAGGAAATGGGGAATTAACACCAACGAAGGGTCACATCTCTTATTTATGAGAACTCACTCATCCCAACATATATAGTTAAATTCTACCATCCATCAAATCCCATTCAGTTGTAATATATAGGAAAGTGTATAAACTATTGCTAAAATAGCACACATAGACAATTTTTATTTTGTCTGCATTTAAGTTAATTCAATTCAGTTCAGTCACTCAGTCGTGTCCGACTCTTTGCGACCCCATGAGTCGCAGCACGCCAGGCCTCCCTGTCCATCACCAACTCCCGGAGTTTACTCAAACTCACGCCCATTGAGTTAGTGATACCATCCAGCCATCTCATCCTCTGTCATCCCCTTCTCCTGCCCCCAATCCCTCCCAGCATCAGAGTCTTTTCCAATGAGTCAACTCTTTGCATGAGGTGGCCAAAGTACTGGAGTTTCAGCTTCAGCATCAGTCCTTCCAAGGAACACCCAGGACTAATCTCCTTTAGGATGGACTGGTTGGATCTCCTTGCAGTCCAAGGGACTCTCAAGAGTCTTCTCCAACACCACAGTTCAAAAGCATCAATTCTTTGGCGCTCAGCCTTCTTCACAGTCCAACTCTCACATCCATGACCACAGGAAAAACCATAGCCTTGACTAGACGAACCCTAGTTGGCAAAGCACTGTCTCTGCTTTTGAATATGCAATCTAGGTTGGTCATAACTTTCCTTCCAAGGAGTAAGCGTCTTTTAATTTCATGGCTGCAGTCACCATCTGCAGTGATTTTGGAATCCCCAAAAGTGAAGTCTGACACTGTTTCCTCATCTATTTCCCATGAAGTGATGGGAGCAGATTATATTGCTTCAATTTTAATAGAAAATTTAAAAATATAAAACCATTATTATAGTTAAACTGGAACTGCACTTATGATTAATTGTTGTACTACAAATCAGAATATTGGTGTTTTTGATGTATTATAGTAATACAGTAGTGCAACAATAACCTCATGATGTATTACCATAATACATCATCAAAGTGATTTTAACTGTGTATTAGGAAAATGACAGTGTTTACAAAACTATTGGGTAAAAATATAATTTTAAGAATTTCTTGTAACAGGAAGAAATGGAAAGGGAAAAGAAGTATCTACAAATTATGCAGAAATCTAAAAAGTCTGATGTAGTAAATCATATGGGGAGAATGATATTTAGCAGAATAAATATGAGAGAAAAAAATACTTTGGGTCCACAGTTTTTCTCATTATTATGTTTTGGCAAAAATCTATGAGCATCATGAGAAAAAATAATGCATGCATATGCATTTGAGATGAGATTTTATAGATTCTATATGTATATCTATTTTTCTATCTAATGTTATGATTAAATCTTGACATTAATAAATTAGGTTTACAAGAAATATAAAATGAAAGTTAATTCTCTTCAAAGATTCTTTTTCCTATGATACAGCAGGTCTATCTTAACTTAAAAATCAAAATATATTTATTACCACATTTGTTCCATTATTATAACTAATGTTTATGCAGTTTTAGTTTTATGACATTTTACTTTTTTAAATTAACTAATTTGGGGTACAGTTAAAGTGAAATATTCATATTATGAAACAGGTGATCTAATAATTATTCATTATTTATTTTATAGCACAGTATTAAAATGGGAAAATATGAACTGTTTGATGTGACAAGTTTATATTAATAAATTATTCATAATCTTGAATGCATTTTGACAAAGCTTTAAAGCTCCTGTATGACAGATCTTTAAATCAATCTTGTTAACTCATCCTTGGAAGAAGGTCACTTAGATCACAATCCGTCAATCTTGGCAAATGATGAGGTAAATTATTTATAATCTACTGACAGCCTTAAAAGTAAAACAAAGGGTATGTTAAAAAAGTTTAACTAAAAATTCATTGATTCTGATGTCCTCATTTTGTAGTGAATATCTCAATTTGCAAATCATTTACTTTTGTTCAATTAATAAAAATGTACCAATTGACTGAGTCTAATAAGAGTGAAAATTTGTAAAAATATGAATGACTAGATATAGATTAATTAGTGGAAATAGTTGAATAACATCATCTGTCTCAACAGGAGGAGTAAAATAAAAACTGTCACTCTGATTAATATTCATAAGTATTCTTAAAATGAGAGTTCATATAAGCTAATTATTATTTAATATCATAAATAATTTGTAACTTATTTATGTCTTTGACATAGAATATATCTTACTTCTCCACATTCTGTTTATTTTAATAAACTAAATAGTGTTTAATAACATTTACTATCAGTGACTTTCAGGAAATTTAGTTGTATTTATTGTTTTCATATAATTTATCTTACAGGGTTGTCTGCTTTTCTCCCATATATATCCTTGATTTCTAATAAATCCTTTCAGAAAAAAAAGTCTGAGAATCCATATACAAATTTAAAATAGATATCGGGAACTAATTTCTAAATAAAAATAATGGAAAATAATATTTGGACCTAAAGAAAAGGGAAAATGTCTATAGAATGGGAAATTCCTTCTTTTAAGCTGTAAGAGTAGAGAGCTCAACCACAGTGAGTGGTTACTGAACAAAAATTTCTTGCAAGTCACTGTCTTAACAATGTTTTCACAGCATAATGTGAAAACCATTAAGTAAATTTGAAATAATAGATTTTCTTTTCTCTCTTATGTCATCAATATTTCTGTTTACTGATTTCCTCTTATACAAGTATGGCACTTCTTTTTTAAAACAAAACAAAATCTACCAAACAAAACAAATAAAACAAAGCATTGAAGGAATTCTATATTATACACCCTCCTTCACTGCTATGTTATCCCTCTCCTCTGTCTTAAACTCATCTGTGCTTTTCTACACTTTCCCATTTGTTTCTCACTCTTGTGCATATGATTCAATTGTTTTCACAAGTCTGCAGTTACATGTCGCCAAGCACTAGACACAGAATTTAATATTTATCTTACATGATCTCTTAATAGGGTTTGTAAAAATTCCTCCCTGGTAAAGTAGTGTTCTTGTTTTCTTCCTATACATCTTGTTTACCTCTGCTTCTGACTCTCTTTTAATACCCTTTAAAAAATCACTGATATTCACCAGAACTCCATCATAGGCTTTCTTCCCTTTCACGCATGTATGCTCATTCTTGGGAAATTCTCTCTCTAGACATTCCTGTTGTAACACATACATCATGCTGTAAGAAGTCCAAATGGAAGAAATCAGATCAGCTTTGATAGCTGAGCTCCAGGTCCTCAGCTAACATTAAATATAACCATGTGGATGAATTAGACATTTATTTATACAGAATCTTAAGATGAATGCATCTTTAGCAAGCAGTAAATTGTAACCTCATGAGAAGCCCCAAGCAAGAAGCACGTAGATGAGTCCAGTTAACCACAGAACTAAATTTGGGGTTTGGTTTATATGCAGTGATAATCAAAGCTATCACTAAGAAAATGCTGAGATGGCCCCATACTAATACAAGCCGTAGATTTTATTATGTACCAGAGAATTAGAAAGTTCTATTATTTATAAAAACTAATTTTATTTTAAGTGGAAAAGTCTAAAATTATTGGCTAATTCCTAATCAGATGATTAATAATAAAAATGTGAAAACTTTCAAGCATTTACTATGTGGCAGATACTTTAAAAATAATTTAGCATATACTTCAGTTAATCAAATTTCTGATCCTCTCCTATCACTAAGTGGATGAATTTTCATACTTCACTTCTCAACTATTTGAACAACAACCATGGCAACAACTCACCTACATCCTAAATATATTATGTGTAGAAAAGGAATTTTTGAGAAACAAAGATGAAAGTAACTGTATGATCTTTTTAATGTGTTGTTGGATTCTGATTGCTAGAATTTTGTTGAGGATTTTTGCATCTATGTTCATCAGTGATATTGGCCTGTAGTTTTCTTTTTTTGTGACATCTTTGTCAGGTTTTGGTATTAGGGTGATGGTGGCCTCATAGAATGAGTTTGGAAGTTTACCTTCCTCTGCAATTTCTGGAAGAGTTTGAGGAGGATAGGTGTTAGCTCTTCTCTAAATTTTTGGTAGAATTCGGCTGTGAAGCCGTCTGGACCTGGGCTTTTGTTTGCTGGAAGATTTCTGATTACCGTTTCAATTTCCGTGCTTGTGATGGGTCTGTTAAGATTTTCTATTTCTTCCTGGTTCAGTTTTGGAAAATTGTACTTTTCTAAGAATTTGTCCATTTCTTCCACGTTGTCCATTTTATTGGCATACAATTGCTGATAGTAGTCTCTTATGATCTCTCCATTTTCATTTCTAATTTTATTGATTTGATTTTTCTCTTTGCTTCTTGATGAGTCTGGCTAATGGTTTGTCAATTTTATTTATCCTTTCAAAGAACCAGCTTTTGGCTTTGTTGATTTTTGCTATGGTCTCTTTTGTTTCTTTTGCATTTATTTACCATGACCAAGTGGGCTTTATCCCAGGGATGCAAGGATTCTTCAATATCCGCAAGTCAATCAATGTAATTCACCACATTAACAAATTGAAAATAAAAACCATATGATTATCTCAATAGATGCAGAGAAGGCCTTTGACAAAATTCAACATCCATTTATGATAAAAACTCTACAGAAAGCAGGAATAGAAGGAACATACCTCAACATAATAAAAGCTATATATGACAAACCCACAGCAAACATTATCCTCAATGGTGAAAAATTGAAAGCATTTCCCCTAAAGTCAGGAACAAGACAAGGGTGTCCACTTTCACCGCTACTATTCAACATAGTTCTGGAAGTTTTGGCCACAGCAATCAGAACAGAAAAAGAAATAAAAGGAATCCAAATTGGAAAAGAAGAAGTAAAACTATCACTGTTTGCAGATGACATGATCCTCTACATGGAAAACCCTAAAGACTCCACCAGAAAATTACTAGAGCTAATCAATGAATATAGTAAAGTGGCAGGGTATAAAATCAACACACAGAAATCCCTTGCATTCCTATACACGAACAATGAGAAACTAGAAAAAGAAATTAAGGAAACAATTCCATTTACCATTGCAATGAAAAGAATAAAATACTTAGGAATATATCTACCTAAAGAAACTAAAGACCTATATATAGAAAACTATAAAACACTGATGAAAGAAATCAAAGAGGACACTAATAGATGGAGAAATATACCATGTTCATGGATCGGAAGAATCAATATAGTGAAAATGAGTATACTACCCAAAGCAATTTACAAATTCAATGCAATCCCTGTCAAGCTACCAGCCACATTTTTCACAGAACTAGAACAAATAATTTCAAGATTTGTATGGAAATACAAAAACCTCGAATAGCCAAAGCAATCTTGAGAAAGAAGAATGGAACGGGAGGAATCAACTTGCCTGACTTCAGGCTCTACTACAAAGCCACAGTCATCAAGACAGTATGGTACTGGCACAAAGACAGACATATAGATCAATGGAACAAAATAGAAAGCCCAGAGATAAATCCACACATATGGACACCTTATCTTTGACAAAGGAGGCAGAATATACAATGGAGTAAAGACAATCTCTTTAACAAGTGGTGCTGGGAAAACTGGTCAACCACTTGTAAAAGAATGAAACTAGATCACTTTCTAACACCGTACACAAAAATAAACTCAAAATGGATTAAAGATCTAAATGTAAGATCAGAAACTATAAAACTCCTAGAGGAGAACATAGGCAAAACACTCTCAGACATAAATCACAGCAGGATCCTCTATGATCCACCTCCCAGAATTCTGGAAATAAAAGCAAAAATAAACAAATGGGATCTAATTAAAATTAAAAGCTTCTGCACAACAAAGGAAAATATAAGCAAGGTGAAAAGACAGCCTTCGGAATGGGAGAAAATAATAGCAAATGAAGCAACTGACAAACAACTAATCTCAAAAATATACAAGCAACTTATGCAGCTCAACTCCAGAAAATAAATGACCCAATCAAAAAATGGGCCAAAGAACTAAATAGACATTTCTCCAAAGAAGACATACGGATGGCTAACAAACACATGAAAAGATGCTCAACATCACTCATCATTAGAGAAATGCAAATCAAAACCACAATGAGGTACCACTTCACACCAGTCAGAATGGCTTCGATCCAAAAATCTGCAAGCAATAAATGCTGGAGGGTGTGGAGAAAAGGAACCCTCCTACACTGTTGGTGGGAATGCAAACTAGTACAGCCACTATGGAGAACAGTGTGGAGATTCCTTAAAAATTGCAAATAGAACTGCCTTATGACCCAGCAATCCCACTGCTGGGCATACACACCGAGGAAACCAGAATTGAAAGAGACACATGTACCCCAATGTTCATCGCAGCACTGTTTATAATAGCCAGGACATGGAAACAACCTAGATGTCCATCAGCAGACGAATGGATAAGAAAGCTGTGGTACATATACACAATGGAGTATTACTCAGCCGTTAAAAGAATTCATTTGAATCAGTTCTGATGAGATGGATGAAACTGGAGCCAATTATACAGAGTGAAGTAAGCCAGAAAGAAAAACACCAATACAGTATACTAACACATATATATGGAATTTAGGAAGATGGCAATGACGACCCTGTATGCAAGACAGGAAAAGACACAGATGTGTATAACGGACTTTTGGACTCAGAGGGAGAGGGAGAGGGTGGGATGATTTGGGAGAATGGGAATTCTAACATGTATACTATCATGTGAATTGAATCGCCAGTCCATGTCTGACGTAGGGTGCAGCATGCTTGGGGCTGGTGCATGGGGATGACCCAGAGAGATGTTGTGGGGAGGGAGGTGGGAGGGGGGGGGGTCATGTTTGGGAATGCATGTAAGAATTAAAGATTTTAAAATTAAAAAAATAAATAAATAAATAAATAAAGTAACTGTAAAAATGCTAAGAATTGTATCTTATTTTCATTTTGAGCAAATATATCTTCCTAGTATATTTTAGAAATCATAAATTGGTACTAAAAAGCATACCATCTGACAAACATTCTCATATCTCTTTATAATCTTATTTATTGAAAATAATATTGACTAAATTTTCACAGCTCCATTAGGAAACTTGAGCAGTTAATTTTATTTTATAATTCTTAAAACTGTCTTTGTAAGGTTACAGAGAGTTCTGCATTGCCTTTTTCTAGGAGGGTAAATTAAGCAATAAAACAATAAAAAATAATATATTTGACAGACTTATTCTTTTCTGTTTTCTTTATTTCATTTTCCCAATCACTTTATGAACCTGCATCTTGTCTCATGTAATGTGTGAGTAACAGCTATGGAAGCCTGCTTGTAGGGTACATTTTACATTGAATGGCAGCTCAGCTCTCCTCCCAACTTTTAGTGTATTATTATAACGAAAGCTATTGCCAAAAAATACACACTAGGCCTGAAAGACATTGATGTTGAAATTACATAAGCTCAACTTCAGAGTAAAGTAGGCCATTTTATTTTATGACATTTTAAGTTGATGTTCTCAGAAAATCAAAGAAAAAGTAGCAGATAATTTGTGTTACAACTGTATTCATTATTCAAGCATTTTTCTACCAAGATATTGGTTATATTTCTCATATTAGATTTAAAGGTAGTGAATAATTTTCAGTATGCCTTCTTCAGATTATTTTAATGTGTGCGTGTACACAAACAAAATCTCTTAAGTAGTGTGGTGTTTCTTTTTAGCACATACTTGATACCAACAAAAACATGTAATATGTAATAGGTGATTAAGAGTTAAAGTGGCTTCCTTATACATTACATGCTATGAATCCTTTAGCTACTATATTTTGAAAAAGTGGCTAATTTTCCAAAATAATTTCTTGTAATGATGGAAATGTTCTGTATTTGACTGTGGTGGTAGAACACAAACCCACATATGTGATAAAATTGGATAGAACTAAATGCACATGTGTGTGTTAGTCGCTCAGTCATATCTGACTCTTTGTGACCCCACAGACTGTGGCCTACCAGGCTCCCCTGTCCATGGAATTATCCAGGCAAGAATATTGGAGTGGGTTGTCATTTCCTTCCCCAAGGTATCTTCCTGACTCAGGGGTTGAAACCTGGGTCTCCTGCATTGCAGGCAGATTCTTTACCATTTGAGCCACTAGGGAACCCCTCAAATCATTACAAGTTAAACTAGAGAAATCTGTGTGAAGTCAGTGTATTGTTTGATATAAACGTGAAATCTGCTGTGATACTATTCTATAGATGGGTATCATTGAAGGAAATTGGGTAAGGAGCATATAGACTCTGTCTATATATATATATATATATATATATATATATTTATAAGTACACATGACTATAATTATCTCTATAAAGATTTCAATTAAAGATAAATTACTTTCTATTTATAAATTATTTTTTATATTGAAATAAAAATAACATGAGAAAAATTCTTAATTTGCTACTGCTCAGGTGCTGTCATTCTGAGCCTACATTTTATAGCATGATTTTAATTTTTATGAAGTTACAATAAATTCTGATTAGACAATGTTTCTCATAAAATCATCTGCTCCTTCCATTCCACAAATAATTATAGATTGAGGACTTAGTGCCAGGCAATATGGTAAACCAACCCAGTGCTGTGTATGTGGAAAAATAATACATAGACCATGTCATGAGAGGCTTACGCACTAGACTTAGAATGTGTGAAATATATGTATATGTATTAAATGAGAGTGAAAGGAGAGAAGACAATTTTGCTTCAGATAATGAAGGAAATCTTCATAAATAACTATTGGTTGACCATAAAGTTCATTTGGAATTTTTCATACCATCTTATGAAGGGAAAGGGATGAAAAATGTTTAAAGGGCTTTGGGGAAGATTTGTTTAACAGTATAACTGTAGTTTATTTTCTTCTGTTACTGGGGACACCTAAAAAAGAGGAAAAAAGGAAGATATTATCAGGGCAAATACACTTGTAAATGTGGTAATTTGATAGGCTTACAGACAAAAACACTAATGATATTTATTAGGAGGAGAGCCCTGTGTACAGATGGATTTACAAAGATATGCTTTGACTAGATGGGGGACACATTATAAATAAATCTGTAATTAATATAGTTATAGACCAAGGGTCATTGAGAAACATGAAAACTCTAATTAATAGAGCATAAGAATATAGCCCATAACGAAAATGTCTCTTTATGTAAGTGAAGAATTCATGTACCTCTTAGCTTATCACATATTTATTCTGAGACTAGGAACTCTTAGAACCAGAGTCAAAACATAAAAATGACGAGACTTAGTAAAAGTAGAAATCAGATAAGAGTATGCATGGAAGATAAGGCTGGGTTTCTGTCTTAAAATCTCTGGACGTGCCCCTAAGTGAACCGAAGAAAACTATAGCAGAAATGAGTTAGATAAGATAATGAGTTCATGTTTTAAGATGTTTTAAGTTTGGGGCTTTGTGAAATGCAATAATTTTTATTTATTCAACTACCTGGTTTTATGCTATTCTTTCTGGACTGACTGTGGGCACCCAGTTATTCACATACTCAAACCATATGTACACTACTGGTCCAGTGCAAAATTCAAAATGTCTTCTCAATTGTTCTGGTATACCATATGATATGATTGTCTTTTTCTGTGTCTTGTTATTACTTATAACATTCTTTTAAGAAATTTCTCTCTTCATAAACTATCCACCTTACTAGGTGTAATATATTTTATAAGAATGCAAATCTATTTTTTTGGTAAGACACAGATGTATTTATACACTTTCTAAGATGGTAAATTAAACAAAGTTAAATTTTTAACCATTGTAAGTGCATAATTCTGCGGCATTTAGTATATTCACAATATTGTTGAATTTCCATCACTTTATAATTTCTATAGTTTGTTGTAATCCACACAGTCAAAGGCTTTGGCATAGTCAATAAAGCAGTAGTAAATGTTTTTCTGGAACTCTTTTGCTTTTTCGAAGATCCAACAGATGTTAGCAATTTAATTTCTGGTTCCTCTGCCTAAAGAGATGAGAATACCAGACCACCTGACCTGCCTCCTGAGAAATCTGTATGCAGGTCAAGAAGCAACAGTTAGAACTAGAAATGAAACAAGGGACTGGTTCCAAATAAGGAAAGTAGTACGTCAAGGCTGTATATTGTCACCCTGCTTACTTAACTTGTATGCCGAGTACTTCATGAGAAAAGCTGGACTGGATGAAGCACAAGCTGAAATCAAGATTGCTGGGAGAAATATCAATAATCTCAGATATGCAGATAACAACACCCTTATGGCAGAAAGTGAAGAGGAACTAAAAAGCCTCTTGATGAAAGTGAAAGAGCAGAGTGAAAAAGTTGGCTTAAAGCTCAACATTCATAAAACTAAAATCATTTCATGGGAAATAGATGGGGAAACAGCAGAAACAGCATCAGACTTTATTTTGGGGGGCTCCAAAATCTTCAGCCATGAAATTAAAAGATGCTTACTCCTTGGAAGGAAAGTTATGACCAACCTAGATAGCATATTCAAAAGCAGATATATTACTTTGCCAACAAATGTCTGTCTAGTCAAGACTATGGTTTTTCCAGTGGTCATGTATGGATGTGAGAGTTGGACTGTGAAGAAAGCTGAGTGCTGAAGAATTGATGTTTTTGAATTGTAGTGCTGGAGAAGACTCTTGAGAGTCCCTTAGACTGCAAGGAGATCCAACCAGTTCATCCTAAAGGAGACCAGTCCTGGGTGTTCTTTGGAAGGACTGACACTGAGGCTGAAACTCCTATACTTTGGCCACCGGATGCGATGAACTGACTCATTTGAAAAGACCCTGATGCTGGGAAAGATTGAAGGTGGGAAGAGAAGGGGATGACAGAGGATGGTGTCACCAACTCAATGGAAATGAGTTTGATTGAACTCTGGGAGTTAGGATGGACAGAGAGGCCTGGCATGCTGCACTCCATGGGGTCACAAAGAGTTGGACACAACTGAGCAACTGAACTCAAATGATAGTGAAAGTGAAGTCGCTCAGTTGTGTCCGTCTCTTCCAGACCCCATGGACTATATCCTACCAGGCTCCTCTGTCATGGAATTTTTCAGGCAAGAGTACTGGAGTGGGTTGCCATTCCCTTTTCCAGGGGCTCTTCCTGATGCAGGGACTGAACCCGGGTCTCCCGCACTGTAGGCAGACACTTTACCTTCTGAGCCACCAGGGAAGCCACTGAACTGAAATGAACTTAACTAAAATTCCTGAACATTTTTATTACCATGAAAGGAAATCCTGTAAATACTAGTGTGTTTTCTGTTTCTGTAGATATTCCTATTGTGGAATTACCATATAAAAGTAATCATACAATATGTGCCCTTTATGTCTTTTTTTTTTTTTCTATTTTTCAAAATACCTCAGTGCAGGACATGTGTGAATACTTAATTCCTTTTTGGCTGAAAAATATCTAATTGTATGGATATACCACGTTTCATTAATCTGTTCATTGGTTGATGGACACTTGAATTGATTACAGCTTTTATAATTAGTGTTTCCATTAATATTTATGTGCACGTTTTTATCTGAACACCTGTCTTCAAATATCTTCTGTATATACTTAAATGTGTAATTCTTGAGATGTGGCAATTCTGGTTTTAATTTACTGTGAAACTGACAAACTGCACAGTGGCTGGGCCATTTTATATTTCCTCTAGCAATGTGCTGGGGCTTCAGTTTCTTCACATCTTCACCAACACTCATGGAGAAGGCGATGGCACCCCACTCCAGTACTCTTGCCTGGAAAATCCCATGGACAGAGGAGCCTGGTAGGCATTGGTCCATGGGGTCGCGAAGAGTCGGACACGACTGAGCGGCTTCCCTTTCACTTTTCACTTTCATGCATTGGAGAACGAAATGGCAACCCACTCCAGTGTTCTTGCCTGGAGAATCCCAGGGATGGGGGAGCCTGGTGGTCTGCCATCTGTGGGGTCACACAGAGTCGGACATGACTGAAGTGACTTAGCAGCAGCAGCAGCACCAACACTCATTACATTGATTATGGCTATCCTAATAGATGTGAAGTGTATCTCGTTAGGATTTGATTTGTAGTTCAGAAATGACCAATTGTGTTGAGTATATTTTCAAGTGTCTCTTAACCATTTGTTTATATTCTTTAGGGAAATGGGTCCTTTGCTCATTTTTTGATTGGGTAGTCTGTCTTTTTGTTGTTGAGTTGTATGAGTTCTATGTATATTCTAGGTACTAGACCCTTATCACATGTATGATTTAAAAATATTTTGTGTCATTTGTGGGTTTCTTTTTTTAAATCAACTGATAGTATCATTTGATGCACATACATCTTTAATTTGTATAAAGTCCAATTTATATATCTGTTGTTGCTTGTATTTTTGGTATCAATCTAAGGAACAATTTCCAAATCCAAGGTCATGATGATTTATCTCTTTGGTCAATTTTGATTTAAGTTTGTAGATGATATAAGTTAAAAGACAGCTTCATTCTTTTGCAAATACATATCCAGGTGTTCCAGCACCATTTGAAAAGACCAGTGGTTGAAAAGACCATTCTTTCCATCACAGGATGATGTCGCTTCCACCATAGAAAGATAATTGCTCATAGATCTATCAGGGTTACTGCTAGACTCTCAGTTGCATTCCATTAATCTATTTTTGTCTATCTTAAAGCAATACCACAGTCTTTGGATTGCTGTTGTATTGTAGTAAACTTTTTCTTTTTTAACTTTTTGAAATAGGAAATATGAACCTTCCAACGTTTTTGTTTCTTTTCAAGAATATTTTTGCTGTATGGTGTCACTTGCATCTCCATAAGAATGTCAGAATGAGCTTTATATTCCACAAAAAAGTCATTGAAATTTTGATAAAATTACAATGAATCTGTAGGTTACTCTGGGAAGTACTGTTACTTTAACATCTTTATACACAAATATTTCTGCATTTACTTATGATTTACCAAATAGTTATATGCATCAGCATTTTTTGGTTTTCAGTACAAAAATCACTGCAGATGGTGACTGCTGTCAGGAAATTAAAAGATGCTTCCTTGGAAGGAAAGTTATGACCAACCTAGAGAGCATATTAAAAAGCAGAGACATTACTTTGTCAACAAATGTCCATCTAGTCGAGGCTATGGTTTTTCCAGTGGTCATGTATGGATGTGAGATTTGGACTGTGAAGAAAACTGAGCACCAAAGAATTGATGCTTTTGAACTGTGGCATTGGAGAAGACTCTTGAGAGTCCCTTGGACCTTAAGGAGATCTAACCAGTCCATCCTAAAGAAGATCAGTCCTGGGTATTCATTGGAAGGACTGATGTTGAAGCTGAAACTCCAATACTTTGGCTACCTGATGTGGAGAGCTGACTCATTTGAAAAGACCCTGATTCTGGGAAAGATTGAGGCCAGGGGGAGAAGGGGATGACAGAGGATGAGATGGTTGGATGGCATCACTGACACAATGGACTTGGGTTTGGGTGGACTCCGGGAGTTGGTGATGGACAGGGAGGCCTGGTGTACTGTTGTTCATGGGGTCACAAAGAATTGGATGTGACTGAATGACTGGTCTGAACTGAACTAAACATGACTTGCATCTCCTTGGTTATATTTTTGCTATGGTAAATGAATTTTTTTTCTTAATTTTCTTTCCAGATTGTTTATTGCAAGGACAGAAGTGTGTTAATACAACTCATTGTATATTCATCTCATACTTTACAACCTTACTGAATTAGTTTATTAACTCTAATATTTTTGTGGATTTTAGGATTTTCTATCTTTTTTAAAATTTAAGTTAAAAATTTATATTTGAAAATAAATATTCATAATAACTTTTTTTTACAGAATTGTTACACAGGAATGTATCTTAAGATACCACTACATGCTTCATTTACTCAGAAAATGTTACAGACTTAGCCAAAACAAATAGTTGTCATTTAAAAATCTGAGTTGCTTTCTTTTGCAAAAGAAAGCTCATGGGAAACGTCAGACTGAACACCATCAGGATATAGCAATGGAGGGACAGCTCAATACCTCCTGAGTGTGGAGACTTGGAGTCTGTCAGTCAGTCTGCCTGTCTGTGTACATTTTCTTTATCATTTATCCATCAACAGACAATAGGTTATTTGGTTATTTCCAGACATTTGGTTATTTCCATATCTCAGTTGTGGTGAATAATGCTGCAGTGAACATTGGGGTGCAGACAGCTCTTTAAGATCCAGGCTTGCATAAAAAGAAAGAAAAATGAAAGATTTCAGATGAGTGGGAACAAGGGATGATTGTGTGGGGTAGCTGTGAGTTAGGAGGCCACAAATAGCATTTCTATGAAAATTTTTTCCCTACCAAGAAGAAAAGTGTTCCTGTTATACATGAAAGCTATGAGATAAAGATTGGACTAGAGCTCCCTGAGCAGTTCTAATAATGTATGCACCCTCATTTTAGGCTTTTTAACAGTTTACACCAGAGAAGGCAATGGCACCCTACTCCAGTACTCTTGCCTGGAGAATCCCATGGATGGAGGAGTCTGGTGGGCTGCGGTGTATGGGGTCACACAGAATCAGACACGACTGAAGTGACATAGCAGCAGCAGCAGCAGCAGCACACTTTGCACATCTTGGCATATGGTAACATTTAACAGTAATCTGGAGACCGGATGAATGAATGAATGACTAGATTAATGCCAGCAAATTTGGAATATTCAGCAGTGGCCACAGGACTGGAAAAGGTCAGTTTTCATTCCAATCCCAAAGAAAGGCAATGCCAAAGAATGCTCAAACTACCGCACAATTGCACTCATCTCACATGCCAGTAAAAGTAATGCTCAAAATTCTCCAAGCTAGGCTTTAGCAATACATGAACCGTGAACTTCCAGATGTTCAAGCTGGTTTTAGAAAAGGCAGAGGAACCAGAGATCAAATTGCCAACATCCACTGGATCATGGAAAAAGCAAGAGAGTTCCAGAAAAACATCTATTTCTGCTTTATTGACTATGCCAAAGCCTTTGACTGTGTGGATCACGATAAACTGTGGAAACTTCTGAAAGTAACAGAAATACCAGAACACCTTACCTGCCTCTTGAGAAGCCTATATGCAGGTTAGGAAGCAACAGTTAGAACTGCCCATGGAACAATAGACTGGTTCCAAATAGGAAAAGCAGTACGTCAAGGCTGTATATTGTCACCCTGCTTATTTAACTTCTATGCAGAGTACATCAGGAGAAACTCTGGGCTGGAAGAAGCACAAGCTGGAATCAAGATTGCTGGGAGAAATCTCAATAACCTCAGATATGCAGATGACACCACCCTTATGGCAGAAAGTGAAGAGGAACTCAAAAGCCTCTTGATGAAAGTAAAAGAGGAGAGTGAACAAGTTGGCTTAAAGCTCAACATTCAGAAAACTAAGATCATGGTATCCGGTCCCATCACTTCATGGGAAATAGATGGAGAAACAGTGGAAACAGTGTCAGACTTTATATTTGGGGGCTCCAAAATCACTGCAGATGGTGATTGCAGTCACGAAATTAAAAGACACTTACTCCTTGGAAGGAAAGTTATGACCAACCTAGATAGCATATTCAAAAGCAGAGACATTACTTTGCCAACAAATGTCCATCTAGTCAAGGCTATGGTTTTCCCGTGGTCATATATAGATGTGAGAGTTGTACTGTGAAGAAAGCTGAATGCAGAAGAAGTGATGGTTTTGAACTGTGGTGTTGGAGAAGACTCTTGAGGGTCCTGTGGACTGCAAGGAGATCCAACCAGTCCATTCTGAAGGAGATCAGCCCTGGGATTTCTTTGGAAGGAATGATGCCAAATTATGTAAGTACTGAAACTCCAGTACTTTGGACACCTCAGGTGAAGAGTTGATTTACTGGAAAAGCCTCTGATGCTGGGAGTTATTGGGGGCAGGAGGAGAAGGGGACGACAGAGGATGAGATGGCTGGATGGCATCACTAACTCGATGGACATGAGTTTGGGTGAACTCTGGGAGTCAGTGATGGACAGGGAGGCCTGGAGTGCTGCAATTCACAGGGTCGCAAAGAGTTGGACATGACTGAGTGACTGAACTGAACTGAATGAAGATTAATTTATTTTGCCAAATACAATGTAATTATGGGTGTGATATCCTATCCACTTTGCCAAATTCTATTGGCCAGAAACAAGTTGCAAGTGCTGCTCATATGCTCAAGGTAAGGGATTATACAAGGTAGCACTGGGTATAGAAATCAAAAGGTAATCAAATCTATCTGCCTACTATTCCCTGTCTCATTTTCTATACATTCTCTTTTTATATTTCCTGAGAAAACTTTTCAAATAAGATTCTGTACTTATATCCTTGTGTCAGAGTCTGCTTTTCAGGAAATTCAAACTAAGAAAATGTATTCAATTTTAAATATATTAATAGTAGCTTTGTGCTATTCTCATTTATTTTTTTTCAGCAAAATTTCTAACTATATATATTAATTCATTAGTTCACAATTTGACCAATATTTTTGTAGGCCTATTGTGTGCTAGACTTTTAGGCTCTGAGACTTTATCAGTGAACCAGACAAACTGTGACTGCTAAACTACCATTTTGTCTCTATATTCACCTCAGTCACTTCAATACAGCACCCAGTAAATTTTATAGATCTTCATATTTGACAAATGTTCATATATTACTCATCATTTCACAGGTTATAATTTTCAATATTATTGTGCTTTCTCTGATTTTACAATGTCCACTTTCTTCTTGTGCTTTTCCATCATGCAGATAACTCTTTGATTTTTAAAATTATTATAATATAATTTAATCATAAATCTATACATATTATAGAAATAGCAAAAATAAATTCAAACATGAAAAAGAAAATTAATATTTCCACTATCTTTACATTAATTAGAAACAAATGTCAATGTTGTTTTGACTTTTTTCCTCTTAACATTATATCGTGAAGTTTTTACTTCAAATAAAACATTATATACTTATTGTGTTCTATGCATAATATTAAATTTTATGAATATACTTTAAATGCTCTCAGTACTGGTTTGAGTTTATTTAATTGTAATAGTGAAATAGTGCCATTGTATCTAAAGATTTATAAACATGTTATTGTTGTTCTTCATTGCTATTCTAATAGTTATTTAAATTATTAGTGAGAGTAAGTTGTTTTTCACATCTGTTGGTACTCATTTGTTTTTCTTAATACATGTAAATTTCATATTAGAATGACAGTCTCTTTCTTATTTCTCTTATTGATTGCTAAATTCTGGTAATCATCATTGCATTCATTTTTAACCAGGCCCATACTTCACTTTAAATTTTGTTTTTGATGATTTTGATCCCCAGAAGTCCTTTTTAATGTCTAAAATAATATTTTATTTTATGATTTATTATTTTGTTTGTAGGATTAAATAGGCTCCAAAAGCAGAAAATCACCTATACCACCATTATCTCTAGTTTTTTAAATTACATTTTTCTATTAAAGTGGAATTCCAAATCAATTAATACCTTTAGGAAATAACTTTTCCATCTAATCCTTTTGAAAAATTTAGTTTTCTAATAATTTGAGTTATAAAATATATTTTAAAGTTATATTGTTTAGTGTAAATCAATCTGTTTCTGAACTTCCTATTATTCTCATAGGACTTGAAACTGACTATGACACAAAAAGACAAGGATATGGCTTGAAGGAAGTTTGAAACAATTTCTACATTGATTGTAATATTTCTCCACTCATCCTATATGATTATGACTCTCATTTGTATGTCTCTGCATTAGACTATTGCTGAGCTCTGGTTCCATAAATTTCATTACCTAACATGTATCTGAAACCCTGATGACACTATAGAAGGAGAAAAATATGTTTAAATATAGCATCTTATTTTGCAAAATTACTTTTCTCTACTTTCTATGACAATAAAAGGTACTACCAAAAGATTATTGCACATGCTACTGCATTCCTTTTTTCCAAGGTACAACTGATTCTTAATTCATTTTAATTTAGATATTTAATATGTTATATATACATTTATATATATATTTATATTTTTGAATATATTTTATACTCATTCCTTCTACCATATCCACACACACAGCTGCTATTTTAAAACCTGCTTCCTCAACTAAGTGATGACCTTTTTATTTTCATGGCCTAGTCCCAGCTCCATCCTCTGATCAACACATTGGTGCCAAAGTGATATTTTTAGATACTCTAGTCAGTGTCTATAAATGCATAATAAAAGTTAAATATCTGTATGTGACTGTCTGCATGTTCCACATCACCTACAAAATAAAATATATGTATACAGGTATCAGTTTCTAGAAACTTCATGATTTAGATCTTTTGTAGATATTCAAAAATAAGAAACTGCTATTGATCTTAAGAACGATATTCTTTTTTTTTTAATTTTGCCTTATTCCCTTTATCAGAAGTCCCCAGTTGATTGCCAACTTACCAAATTCATAGTTGTTGCTTAAGTCTCTGAAAAATGTAACTCCTCTAAACAAACTCATTTATTCTTTCTCTTATGCTGGCTCTATACTTTTTAGAAATATCTGTTAAACAATTCTTTTATTGTATTTTGAATTTTTTTTCTTAGGAATGTATACTTGATGAGAACAAGAATAATGAATTTTTATCTTTAAATCTCTAACTCCTATGATAGTCCCTACTCATAGGAGGTACTCTACATATACATTTTTAAATTAATAGCTTGTGGATATTTAAATCAAATTACGATTTCCCCCAAGTAATGAGTATCAGTGGAAAGAGCTAAAGTTTCATAATGCTATATTGTTTCCTCACGTTTCACTCTCAAACTCACTGACTCTAGAAATCAAGTAATTCTGCTCCGTTACAAACCATGGTAACTATAACTCTCCCAAGATTGAAGCATAATGGGATTTAATGACTGCGTGATACATTATCAGCTAATTTGTTCCATCATGAGCTATTAAAAGAGATAAACATTCTGAAATGAAAGCATGTGCCCACACAAGAATTTGTACATAAATGTTTATAGCAGCATGATTCATAGCAGTCAAACCTGGGAAAGTTTCTTAGTTTTTGCAGAACTGTTTTTCAAAACACAAAGATTTAATTTTTATAAATTCAAATTTACCTTTTTTTAAAAAAAAAAAAAAACAGCCTATGCTTTCTTTTTGTTTTTCTAAGAACAATTTTAGTCGGCTTTGTGTGTGCTATGTGATAAGCTTTAATTATTTTTCTATCTGAAAATTCAGTTTTCCAAAAGACTTTCTTTACTCCACTGAATTATCTTAATTACATACTCTGAAAATAGGGACAGTTTTAGAGTTTAGTTTCAAATTTTGATTTTTTGTCTTTACTTGTTTCAGTGGCCAAAATTTGAGTATAATGTAGAACAACAGTTGTGAGAGTGGTCATTTTCATGAGGAAGGTTATATATTTCACAATTATGCATTATTTAGCTATATCAGACAGAGGACATTCCATTCAGTTTCTACTTTGATGGGGTGATAGGGGTGGGAGTGAGGAATTATTGATTAGTGCTGCATTTGGTCAATACTTTAAATGACTCTATTGAAATGATCTTTTTATTTTCTTTCTTCTATAATAATGAATTTTACTAGCTTTTGCTCCCAGTTTCTGGGAGTTAATGTCCAAATTCTTAGAATTTCCCAGAGTGATCTGGAACCTCCCCAGAGCTCAATGTATGCATTTCTCCATTTGGTTGCTTTTAGTTTGTATCCTTGGAGAAGGAAATGGCAACCCACTCCAGTGTTCTGGCCTAGAGAGTCCCAGTGACTGCAGAGCCTCGTGGGCTGCCATCTATGGGGTCGCACAGAATCAGACACGACTGAAGTGACGCAGCAGCAGCAGCAGCAGCAGCAGCAGCAGTAGTTTGTATCCTTTTGCTAAACAAGACATAATCTGGCACTCTCCTGAGTTCTGTAAGTAATTCTAATGATTTATCAGACCTGAGGGAGGGTGATGGTTACTACCAAATTTGTAGCTAGTTAGAAGTGAGGGTAGCCTGGGACCTCAACTTGCAGCTGCTATTTGAAATGAGTGAAGTCTTGTAGAGAACTGTGTCCTTAGCTGTGAGATTCTCCTAGCTCTGGGATTCCCCTGTAACATGTGAATATGGCAAGTTACCTTGCTTGATTTTCAACTGCAAATTCACTCTTGGTTTTTCTGTTTCTGAAATAAACATACTCCATGAGGTATTACTACTTTCAATATATTTTTGTACTGCATTTACTAAAATTTTGTTTTCTAAGATGTTCCTCAAATTCTGTTTACTTTTTTTCATTTCCTTTCCTTTTCACTTGTTAATTTATTGCTGGGAGCCAGCATGGGGAATCCTGCCCATGGCAAAGCTCATGAGGAAAGGGGCCTGACAAACGCAAAAGGTGGGATATGGCCTCAGGGGTCCACCTGGACTTTCTCGAGCATCTACCCCCAAAACCAGAATCTGTCTGCCTTACTATATTATGCCTTTCACCAACTCCTCTGACATTAACAGGGGGCTGTCCCCCCACCAGCTTTTTCTGGAAAAAGTTAATTTAGAGCTTTTAGATAATAGGTCTCCTGGGCATAATAAAGAGTATTTCAATCCAAAAACCCCTCTGATGTGTTTCTAGCCTGCCTGACAGGTTTGTCTGTATTTTTACAGCTGCGCATGTGATTGTTTGTGGCCTCCTGACCATGAGAGGCACAGGAAGCTTAAAACATCCTAGGAATGTAGGGCTTCGGAGGAGTCAAAATCATTAGAATAGAACAGATTAAGGGTTTCATTGTTGAGCCAATACTTGCTGCCAAGTTTTCATATCTTTTATTTGTTGATATAGTTAGTATGTAGAAAAAACAGGTAGTAGCCCTGGCATTAGCAACATTAGATCTTTGCATTAAGTACTTTCTTTGTTATAACCCACTGCACCTTTGTTCTATAGGAATGTAACTTTATTTAGCACTTTGAGGGTGATGCAGATTAAAGAAAAAACACTTCAAGGGAAAATGAGTTTTCTGGTTGATAGACATTTATCTAGGAAGAGAGCCATAAAAATGTTAATAGGCCTCTTGGCCAGAAGATAATGTAAATCACCTGAGACCTTTTGTATACTGGAGGGTATGCAAAAAGAAAGCCTGGTCTCAATAAGGATCAGTACTGCTGCCCCTGCATAACTCTGCATATTCCATTATTTCTTTATGTACAACTTGGGGTATATAAGCGGCCTTTGAAAATAAAGTTGTGGGTCTTGCGCCGATGCTTGGCTCCCCCATGTCGTTCTTTTCTTATTCTCCTTTTTCAGGCTGAATTCCCATCTGGAGCATAAAGGCTCGCTGCATCTACTAATTTTGCCTGAGCTTCTAAGACCCAAACAGGGAGGCACTTTGTGTCTCCGCTCCTTTGGGAGACCGGGAGGGTGCCTCTGGCCTAATGTAGATGGTGCAAGTTCCTTGTCTTGGAACTTTATTGGCTTCTTGTGTAAACCAAGGAATCACAGCCCCTTTTTCTCTACTACATTATTCTCTTCTAATCTCTCTTTAAATTTCTAATTAATCTCTCTTCGTCAACTCTGTCCCCGCTTCAAATTCCCTGGATCCACCAGGGCTGGACTCCGGCAATTTATACTAATAAATATTCAAGTTTCCTGAATAGTTGCTTTGTCATATTCAATCTGTGATTAAACCCGGTCACTGTTTGTTTTCAGTTTATTATATATCAGTCCTAAAATTTCAGTTTGATTTATATTTATACTTTCATGTTTTTTGGTGATATTTATTGTTATTTAATTTAAATGTGTTGTCATTTACATCATGAAGCATAGTTTAATAGTTGTTTTAGTATTTTTTTTTCTTAAAATATCAGCTTCTAAGTTACTTTGGTGTTGGCATGGACTTGTTTCATTGAAAACAGCTTATATTTCTTAGTTCTTTGAATGCTGAGCAAAGTTGGGATGTTTCTTGAATGTTGACTATTATATTGTATAAACTCTAGGTTCTGTTTTATTTTTCACAAAAACGGTAATGTTTTCAGTTTGAATAAGCAATCTGATTAGATTCAGACTATCAGCTCTCTTACCCATGTGTATGTGAAGGCTGAAATGTTAGTATTATTTCTTAGGAACTACTATGTAGCTTTAGGTTTGTCCCACAAATCATAGTTCACCAGTCTGCCCGAGATTTAAGAAAAATTCGAACACAGAATTAAGAAGATGCATACTCTCATCTCTCTCTTGCGTAGTGCCTTCTTCACTCTCTGTAACTGAACTTGCACAGATTCCCTCTCCTGATGCCTCTATCCAGAGGGATGGCCAGTTTTCAGAGTTTTAGTCACTTGTAACTTGCTGACTTGAGGCTCTGAATAATCATTAGAGAAAAAACGTGAAAATATGAAAAATACCAAGTTTCAACTCCTTCCAACAATCTGCCTATATTTGTTTACTATTCTGAATTCTTACATGACTGTTTTCTATATTTTATTTTTAGCATATTGTTGTTATCAGTGGATGTGCTTGACTATAGTGGATTTTGACATAACAGAGACAGAAACCCTAAGCCATGAGTTGATTAATTAATAATCCATTAACTGGACTGAAAATTTAGTAGATGTATAATACAATAAGCAAAAACTTCTCAAAGCCAATGAATGTTTTAATTAATGAAACTTTAACAACCTAGACAGCATATTAAAAAGCAGAGACATTACTTTGTTAACAAAGGTCCATCTAGTCAAAGCTATGTTTACTCCAGTAGTCATGTATGGATATGAGAGTTGGACTGTAAAGAAAGCTGAGTGCCGAAGAATTGATTCTTTTGAATTGTGGTATTGGAGAAGACTCTTGAGAGTCCTTTGGACTGCAAGAAGATCCAACCAGTCCATCCTAAAGGAAATCAGTCCTGAATATTCATTGGAATAACTGATGCTGAAGCTGAAACTCCAATACTTTGGTCACCTGATGTGAAGAACTGACTCACTAGAAAAGACCCTGATACTGGGAAAGATTGAAGGCAGGAGGAGAAGGGGATGACAGAGGATGAGATGGTTGGATGGCATCACCGACTCAATGGACATGAGTTTGAGTAGGCTCTGGGAGTTGGTGATGGACGGGGAAGCCTGGTGCTGCAGTCCATGGGGTCACAAAGAGTCAGACATGACTAACAGACTGAACTGAACCAAAACAATATAAACTCAGTGTCTCTAGATGGTACACTTATGGATGTTACACCCAAATTTTCTTGATTACTATTAATATAGTTACCTCACTTGAAAACCCAATGTCTAATAAATATATACTTGTTATTCCCGTGAGAATATCAAGCATATGTTGTAATGAATTAAGCTGATAGAATTTTGAATAGTAATTCCTTTATGGTACATTCTGTTTTATTTTAGTAATCATGCCAGTAAGCATATTTATGGACCAGTATATAAAGCCAAAATTAATTTTTGTATTTAACATATAGTTATATTTGAGGTTTATATATACAATTTGTTTGTTGCTTTATCTATTAACTGCTATAGAATAGAGTCTATAAATGTAGCTCATGTGACCTATAAATATATGGGAATTTCTTGGAATGTATTCCCTTGAGAGTGAAAAATTATGAAAATCTCTGTGCTTATTACAAGTATTATGGCCTATAAAACTGCTATGCTCTTGTATATGTTTAATTTATTCTCAGTACAGTAAGAGAAAGTGACTATATGTTGAAGTAGAATGTGTTAACTAAGTCTCTATCCATGTGGCTATCAAAAAATAAAAACAGTAAAGAAAGAATTACCCAGTAAGTGTAAATACTGGTAATATGACAGCACTGTTTTCTTTTTCTAATTGTAAGTAATCAATTTGGTGTATTCATTTAGTGCTCCCATAGCAACCCATATATCAGGCTTTATTCTAGATGCTACAGATAAAAGCTTATTTCACAGAAACATCTAAAAATATTCAAATTAAAATTTAGTAATTTATAGATGTTACTAAAATTATCATTGCTTTAAAATATGACATATTTATGATATATTAGTATTTATAAAAGTCTCCTCTTTATTTTGCTCATCTCTGATAATCTATTCTATGATAATCAGTATACAAGACAATTTTACATGTTCATTTTTCATAGCTGAGCTATACTTTTAAAATACATTCATTTTATTTCGGTCCTCAAATTGTTTATAAAACGTTTGTGTAAAGTGTTAAAATTATTCTTTTATCCTGTGAGACAAAAAGACATTAGAAGATAGAAATTCAAAATTTAAGCTATCCTTTTTAAAAAATTTTTGGAACAATTATAAAAAAATTAGAATGAACATGCTGTTTCTATTTTATATTAACTATATACTTTAAAAAAATACATGATGTTAGGTTACCTAATGTGATTTGAGGTATTAGGCTATACTTGTTTGTAAATGATAGAAAGCTAATTAAAATCAGCCTAAAAAATAAAGAATGTTTTGGCTCTCATAACCAACATGTCCTCTGAGCTTGGGGCACAGAAAGATCTATGAGGTCAAATGAAAATGTCAGAACGTCTAAATCCCCCCTCTCTGTCTTTTTCTCCACTTCCCCTCTGCTCCTCTTCCCTATTTCTCTATAATTAGCTTCAACGTCAGCTTCTACACTTAATTTAATTTTCCATGTGATGGTCTCTGATAACCAAAAGCCCACAAAATTTTATGTAAATATCAACAATGAATAAATTCCCTTTGAGCCCCAAAGTTCATCTAGCAAATTTCACGGGTGGACTGTGAATGACCATGAATGTGCAACCGCTGTGACTGAGGGATACCCTAATATAGATGAAGCAGTGTCAGCCAGCTTTTACCCTTAGTGTATTTGGAGCATGCTGTGAGACACCAAGGCATGAAAAACTCAAGGAATGGGGAATCATTGATCTCCTGATGGGGGGGGGGTGGATCTCTAAAAGTCAGGCAAATAATCAAATAAGAATTGGCAATTTGTGTGGTAAATTGTGATGAACTATTTGCTGAGACCTTAATTCCTTTTGATTTTTTAAAGAGTATTTGTTGATTAGAGCATTTCCTCTGTATTTATCAATGTCAGTGCCACTGCAGTAGAGGACATGTATAAATTCTAGAAGTTAATTTTTATCTCAATAATGTAGGCAGAAATAAGCAAGAGATAATTTCTCTTTCTCTACTTTTACTTCTAAGGTTAATTCAAATGTAAGGATTGGTACATGGCTTATGTCCTAGTGCTGGCATGAGAGAAACACTGTTTCTCAGGAAGCCATTACAGGTAGTCACTGTATTATTTCCTTGATCAACTTTATTGAGAAATAATTTGCATAAATGCACTATTTAAAGTGTACAGATGAGTTTTGACAATTGAATACATTTGTGAAATCAATGGTACATTCAAAGTAAAGTTACATTCACCAACCCCTGAAATTCCTTATATCTCCTTTCATTACTCTCTTTACTCACTGATCTGATTTGTCAACATGTAAGTCAGTGTTCCCCAGAGAAATCAATAGAACCAATAGAATATACACCTATATGTGTGTATGTGTTTGTGTGTGTGCATATATGTATATGCATGTGTCTATGCATGTGTATGGGCTTCCCCTATGCCTCAGAGATAAAGAATCTACCTTCAATGCAGGAGTTGCAGGAGATGCGTTGATTAGTTCAATCCCTGAGTCCAGAAGATCCTCTGGAGGCAGGGTATGGCAACCCAGTTCAGTATTCTTGTCTGGAGAATCCCCATGGACAGGGAGCCTGGAGGGCTCCATAAGGTTGCAAAGAATTAGACATGACTGAACAATTTAGCACACATATATGTGTGTGTACATATATTTGTAAGGGGTGATGGCTGGGAGGAGCCACCCCGTGTCTGAGGCCAGGGGCGGCAGCCAGGAGGAGCCACCCCACGTCCGAGGCCAGGGGAGGCGGCTGAGGCCAGGGGCGGCGACCAGGGGGAGCAACCCCATGTCCAAAGAGTGGTGGCTGTGCAGGTGCAGGAGGGCCTAGAGGAGTCATCCCACGTTGAAGGTCAGAAAGGGTGGCAGGAAGAGAAACCCCTCATCCAAGGTAAGGAGCAGCAGCTGCCTTGCTGGAGCAGCCAAGAAGAGATACCCCACGCCCAAGGTAAGAGAAAGCCAAGTAAGATGGTAGGTGTTGTAAGAGGGCATCAGAGGGCAGACACACTGACACCATACTCACAGAAATCTAGTCAATCTAATCACACTAGGACCACAGCCTTGTCTAACTCAATGAAACCAAGCCATGCCCACGGGGCAACCCAAAACAGACGGGTCACGGTGGAGAGGTCTGACAGAATGTGGTCCACTGGAGAAGAGAATGGCAAACCACTTCAGCATTCTTGCCTTGAGAACCCCATGAACAGTATGAAAAGGCAAAATGAAAGGACACTGAAAGAGGAACTCCCCAGGTCAGTAGGTGTACAATATGCTACTGGAGGTCAGTGGAGAACTAACTTCAGAGAATGAAGGGATGGAGCCAAAGCAAAAACAATACCCAGTTGTGGATGTGAGTGGTGATAGAAGCAAGGTCCGATGCTGTAAAGAGCAATATTGCGTAGGAAACTGGAATGTCAGGTCCATGAATCAAGGCAAATTGGAAGTGGTCAAACAGGAGATGGCAAGAGTGAACGTCGACATTCTAGGAATCAGCGAACTAAAATGGACTGGAATGGGTGAATTTAACTCAGACGACCATTATATCTACTACTGCGGGCAGGAATCCCTCAGAAGAAATGGAGTAGCCATCATGGTCAACAGAAGAGTCTGAAATGCAGTACTTGGATACAATCTCAAAAACGACAGAATGATCTCTGTTCATTTCCAAGGCAAACCATTCAATATCACAGTAATCCAAGTCTATGCCCCAACCAGTAATGCTGAAGAAACTGAAGTTGAACGGTTCTATGAAGACCTACAAGACCTTGTAGAACTAACAAGCAAAACAGACGTCCTTTTCATTATAAGGGAATGGAATGCAAAAGTAGGAAGTCAAGAAACAGCTGGAGTAACAGGCAAATTTGGCCTTGGAATGCAGAATGAAGCAGGGCAAAGACTAATAGAGTTTTGCCAAGAAAATACACTGGTCATAGCAAACATCCTCTTCAACAACACAAGAGAAGACTCTACACATGGACATCACCAGATGGTCAACACTGAAATCAGATTGATTATATTCTCTGCAGCCAAAGATAGAGAAGCTCTGTACAGTCAACAAAAACAAAACTGAGCTGACTGTGGCTCAGATCATGACCTCCTTATTACCAATTTCAGACTGAAATAGAAGAAAGTAGGGAAAACCACTAGACCATTCAGGTATGACCTAAATCAAATCCCTTATGATTCTACAGTGGAAGTGAGAAATAGATTTAAGGGCCTAGATCTGATAGATAGAGTGCATGATGAACTATGGAAGATGTTCGTGACATTGTACAGGAGACAGGGATCAAGACCATCCCCGTGGAACAGAAATGCAAAAAAGCAAAATGGCTGTCTGGGGAAGCCTTATAAATAGCTGTGAAAAGAAGAGAAGCGAAAAGCCAAGGAGAAAAGGAAAGATATAAGCATCTGAAAGCAGAATTCCAAAGAATAGCAAGAAGAGATAAGACAGCCTTCTTCAGTTATCAATGCAAAGAAATAGAGGAAAACAACAGAATGGGAAAGACGAGAGATCTCTTCAAGAAAATTAGAGATACCAAAGGAACATGTCATGCAAAGATGGGCTCAATAAAGTACAGAAATGGTATGGACCTAATAGAAGCAGAAGATATTAAGAAGAGATGGCAAGAATACACAGAAGAACTGTACAAAAAAGATCTTCACGACCAAGATAATCACAATGGTGTGGTCACTCATCTAGAGCCAGACATCCTGGAATGTGAAGTCAAGTGGGCCTTAGAAAGCATCACTGCAAACAAAGCGAGTGGATGTGATGGAATTCCTATTGAGCTATTTCAAATCCTGAAAGATGATGCTGTGAAAGTGCTACACTCAATATGCCAGCAAATTTGGAAAACTCAGCAGTGGCCACAGGACTGGAAAAGGTCGGTTTTCATTCCAATCCCAAAGAAAGGCAATGCCAAAGAATGCTCAAACTACCACACAATTGCACTCATCTCACACACTAGTAAAGTAATGCTCAAAATTCTCCAAGCCAGGCTTCAACAATACGTGAACCATGAACTTCCTGATGTTCAGGCTGGTTTTAGAAAAGGCAGAGGAACCAGAGATCAAATTGCCAACATTTGCTGGATCATGGAGAAAGCAAGAGAGTTCCAGAAAAACATCTATTTCTGCTTTATTGACTACACCAAAGCCGTTGACTGTGTGGATCACAATAAATTGTGGAAAATTCTTCAAGAGTTGGGAATACCAGACCACCTGACCTACCTCTTGAGAAATCTGTAAGAAGGTCAGGAAGCAACGGTTAGAACTGGACATGGAACAACAGACTGTTTCCAAATAGGAAAAGGAGTACATCAAGGCTGTATATTGTCACCCTGCTTATTTACTTATATGCAGAGTACATCATGAGAAATGCTGGACTGGAAGAAACACAAGCTGGAATCAAGATTGCCGGGAGAATTATCAATAACCTCAGATATGCAGATGACACCACACTTATGGCAGAAAGTGAAGAGGAGCTAAAAGCCTCTTGATGAAAGTGAAAGAGGAGAGTGAAAAAGTTGGCCTAAACCTCAACATTCAGAAAATGAAGATCATGGCATCTGGTCCCATCACTCCATGGGAAATAGATGGGAAACAGTGTCAGAGTTTTTTTTTTTTTTTTGGCTCCAAAATCACTGCAGATGGTGACTGCAGTGATGAAATTAAAAGACACTTACTCCTTGGAAGAAAAATTATGACCAACCTAGATAGCATATTCAAAAGCAGAGACATTACTTTGCTGACTAAGGTCCATCTAGTCAAGGCTATGGTTTTTCCAGTAGTCATATATGGATGTGAGTTGGACTGTGAAGAAGGCCGAGCACCAAAGAATTAGATGCTTTTGAACTGTGGTGTTGGAGAAGACTCTTGAGAGTCCCTTGGGCTGCAAGGAGATCCAAACAGTCCATTCTGAAGGAGATCAACCCTGAGATTTCTTTGGAAGAATGATGCTAAAGCTGAAACTCCAGTTCTTTGGCCACCTCATGTGAAGAGTTGACTCATTGGAAAAGACTCTGATGCTGAGAGGGATTGGGGGCAGGAGGAGAAGGGGATGACCGAGGATGAAATGGCTGGATGGCATCACTGACTCAATGGAAGCGAGTCTGAGTGAACTCTGGGAGTTGGCAATGGACAGGGTGGCCTGGCGTGCTGCAATTCTTGGGATCGCAAAGAGTCGGACATGACTGAGTGACTGAACTAATGTGAACTGATATACACCCGCATGTATATATATGTGTGTGTGAAATGGAGTATTTCCTGCCATATCAGCAAAGATGGGTTTAATAACCCAGCAATTTGGGGCCTCTAAATGTAAACTGCTGAGTTCAGAGGGTGCCCAAAAGGGAGAACGATGCCTGTGATATAGCAGCTGTCAGAGTGAGTTAGGGAAGGTCACTTAGTCATGTCTGATTCTTCGAGGCCTCATGGACTATACAGTCCATGGAATTCTCCAGGCCAGAATATTGGAGTTGGTTGTCATGCCCTCATCCAGGGAATTTTCCCAACCCAGTGATCGAACCCAGGTCTCCTGCATTGCAGGTGGATTCTTTACCCACTCAGCCATGAGGGAAACCCAGTTATGCCTGTAAATGACCTAAATGTTTACTTTTCACAGGAGAGAACTAAAGATTGTCTTACTTCTCCTTTCCTGCTAACTCAAGTAGCAGGGTTTAAATTTACGTTGTCTGATTCTTTCTTCCCACAAGTGCTTTAAATAAATATGCCTGCTTTTTTTTTTTTTTTTCTACTTGAAGCTCAATAAGTATGCTCTTGGGTCTGATTAAATGGACACATTTAAGCATTTTAGGTAACTGAGAGTATAATCTGACAGCTTATGTTTTCCCTTGATATTTCAGCTCATTTTGTGGTGGGAAGATAAATTTCTACTCTGAGTCCAATATAACTTAATGGAATTTTGCATTAGTGTTTGGAGTTAAATTTCCACCTTATTATGAAATTTTATGTTATTTTTCTTTGACTGCTTTCTGAAGATATAACTTTCTGGAATCTTATTTTTGGTAAAGATTTGTAGAGAATTTAGGTAAATCTCAATTTCTGGTCAGTGAAGAAAAGTAGTATATTGCTATCAAATCTTAAGAAAGTGAACTACCTTCTACCTTAATAATTACTTCTTATTACATGCTTTTAAATTTTTGTGCACAAACACACAGGAAATTGCAAATGTTCATTATTTTATAATTCAATTTAAAAATGAGAATCTGGGTGAAGAAGACTGTATAGCTTTAAAAATATCAAGACTAAGACTATCCAGAGAAATATTTCAACCAATTACTGTAGAAATTATATTTTTTTACAAGAATACCTTGCATCATTTTATCAGTTCTAGATACAACCAGGAACAACAAGGTATCAACAGATGAATTATGTCCTGACATCTAATGGTAGTAAGTGATAGGATATTAAATAGTCATTTACATGTCAATTGTTTCACTGTGACTTAATTGCAATGTGATCAGAAAAATTCAACACAGACACCAAAAGGAAACATTAAAACCATACAGAGATCTAGGCACATAGTGGAAGGTTTATACAAATCATTGGGTTTATTTATTTATTCTTAATATAAATTTATTTATTTTAATTGGAGGCTTTACAATATTGTATTGGTTTTGCCATACATCAACATGAATCTGCCAAAGTTGTATATGTATTCCCCACCCTGAACCCCCCTCCCACCTCCCTCCCCATACCATCCCTCTGGGTCATCCCAGTGCACCAGCCCCAAGCATCCTGTATCATGCATCAAACCTGGACTGGTGATTAGTTTCACATATGATAATATACATGTTTCAATGCCATTCTCCCAAATCATCCCACCCTCTCCCTCTCCCACAGAGTCCAAAAGACTGTTCTATACATCTGTGTCTCTTTTGCTATTTAGCATACAGGGTTATTGTTACCATCTTTCTCAATTCCATATATATGCGTTAGTATACTATATTGGTGTTTTTCTTTCTGGCTTACTTCACTCTGTATAATAGGCTCCAGTTTCATCCACCTCACTAGAACTGATTCAAATGTATTCTTTTTAATGGCTGAGTAATACTCCATTGTGTCTAAGTACCAGAGCTTTCTTATCCATTCATCTGCTGATGGACATCTAGGTTGCTTCCATATCCTGGCTATTATAAACAGTGCTGTGATGAACATTGGGGTACATGTGTCTCTTTCGATTCTGGTTTCCTCAGTGTGTATGCCCAGTAGTGGGATTGCTGGGTATATGACAGTTCTATTTCCAGGTTTTTAAGGAATCTCCACACTGTTCTCTATAGTGGCTGTACTAGTTTGCATTCCCACCAACAGTGTAAGAGGGTTCCCTTTTCTCAACATCCTCTCCAGCATTTATTGCTTGTAGACTTTTGGATTGCAGCGATTCTGACTGGTGTGAAATGGTCCCTCCTTGTGGTTTTGATTTGCATTTCTCTGATAATGAGTGATGCTGAGAATCTTTTCATGTGTTTGTTAACCATCTGTATGTCTTCTTTGGAGAAATGTCTTTAGTTCTTTGGCCCATTTTTTGATTGGGTCGTTTATTTTTCTGGAATTGAGTTGCAGGAGTTGCTTGTATTTTTGAGATTAGTTGTTTGTCAGTTGCTTCATTTGCTATTATTTTCCCCCATTCTGAAGACTGTCTTTTCACCTTGCTTATAATTTCCTTTGTTGTGCAGAAGCTTTTAATTTTAATTAGGTCCCATTTGTTTATTTTTGCTTATATTCCCAATATTCTGGGAGGTGGGTCATAGAGGATCCTACTGTGATTTATGTCAGAGAGTGTTTTGCCTATGTTTTCCTCTAGGAGTTTTATAGTTTCTGGTCTTACATTTAGATCTTTAATCCATTTTGAGTTTAATTTTGTGTATGGTGTAGAAAGTGTTCTAGTTTCATTCTTTTACAAGTGGTTGACCAGTTTTTCCAGCACCACTTGTTAAAGAGATTGTCTTTACTCCATTGTATATTCTTGCCTCCTTTGTCAAAGATAAGGTGTCCATAGATGTGTGGATTTATCTCTGGGCTTTCTATTTTGTTCCACTGATCTATATTTCTGTCTTTGTGCCAGTACCATACTGTCTTGATGACTGTGGCTTTGTAGTAGAGCCTGAAGTCAGGCAAGTTGATTCCTCCACTTCCATTCTTCTTTCTCAAGATTGCTTTGGCTATTCAATGTTTTTTTTGTATTTTCATACAAATTGTGAAATTATTTGTTTTAGCTCTGTGAAAAATACTGTTGGTAGCTTGATAAGGATTGCATTTAATCTATAGATTGCTTTGGATAGTATACTCATTTTCACAATACTGATTCTTCCGATCCATGAACATAGTATATTTCTCCATCTTTTAGTGTCCTCTTTGATGTCTTTCACCAGTGTTTTATAGTTTTCTATATATAGGTCTTTTGTTTCTTTAGGTAAATATATTCTTAAGTATTTTATTCTTTTCATTGCAATGGTGAATGGAATTGTTTCCTTAATTTCTCTTTCTATTTTCTCATTATTAGCATATAGGAATGCAAGGGATTTCTGTGTGTTGACAAAACCACAGCAAACATTATCCTCAATGGTGAAAAATTGAAAGCATTTCCCCTAAAGTCAGGAACAAGACAAGGTGCCCACTCTCACCACTACTATTCAACAGAGTTTTGGCCACACCAATCAGAGCAGGAAAAGAAATAAAAGGAATCCAAATTGGAAAAGAAGAAGTAAAACTCTCACTGTTTGCAGATGACATGATTGACTACATAGAAAACCCTAAAGACTCCACCAGAAAATTACTGGAGCTAATCAATTAATACAGTAAAGTTGCAGGATATAAAATCAAGACACAGAAATAATAGGATTTAATATTGAAAACATTACATGGCACTTTTAGAGGTCATTCAGTAGAAAACAAAATCAGGACAGTTGACTTACAAGTTCCAGTAATTCTGAATCCATAGTAAATATGAACTATGTGCATGGGGAAAGAATACAAGATAGTGAATACACTTGTTGAAAATTTAGGTTATTAATTTATTTCCTAAAAATATATTACGTACCTGTGGCCAATTTTTTTCTGACTCCATATTTCTTCCTCCTTCAGAGGCCTCATTTTTCTTAGGATCATACAACATTTTACTATTTTGTTATTTGTTTTAAAGACAGATTCCACTTTTATGTGTCTGCCAGGCATTAAGATTATATGTTTGCTCTTGGGGATGTGTGCGAACTGAAAGAAAAGATCAAGTATCCTTTCACACAGTGATATAAAATCAAGTGATTTGTTACTAAAATTTTTATAACACTATAATAACTCTCCTTCAGAGTTTTAGTTATTTGATGGCCTTTCTAAAATATGATACTCAGTTATGATTTTCATAGCCTGCTTAATATACTGCCCACTTAAGTCACTAGGTATAGATAGCAATCTGTTCAAATTATCTGTGGTTGTCTTAAAATACATAATTTCTGAACCCATTAACAACTGAATCATTTTAATTTACTTTTCATTGCCCCTCAATGGACATTAATTTGTGCAAACTCTGGGAGACAGTGAACAACAGGGAAGCCTGCCATGCTGCAGTCCATGGGTTGCAGAGTCAGACACAACATAGCAATTGAACAACGAAACTGCCTCTCAAATATTGTGCTGTAGTGGTTACTGGAGGTTATCTACACAACACCGATTCTCCTATTTCCCACATTAGAAAATGATTTAGTTCAGATATCTCACCTTCTACTCTTCAGCCTTGTGCCTCAGGGGAAGTTCTAACCCAGTTTCAGTAGGGTTTCATTTGCTCAATAATATTTTCATTTGCTTTGACAAAAATTGGTTCAGAGGTGGGCAGATAGTCAAGTTCTGACCAATGAGATACAAAAGAGTCTCCAAGGAAGAGAAGTTTTCTATTCTTCCTCTGGATAGTGTCAAACATATTGCCACTTCTGAAACTACTGTACCCATCTTGATATGAAGCTAGGACTTAAGATAGCAAAATGGAAAGAAAGAATGAAATTAGATTGTAGATAAAATTATTGATCAGCTAAATCAGATAATATGGGATATATCATTGAGCTTCCCTGGTGCTTCACATAGTAAAGAATCTGCCTGCAATGCAGGAGACCTGGGTTCAATCCCTGGGAGCCATCATTACATGTATAATTATAAATACATGATGATGAAAAACCATTTGGAGTTGGATTTTCTTTTTTTTGTAGATACAAGTATCAAAATATATGACCATCTGTCATGCATTTGTGCATTTGTAAAATCAGAGAAGAAACACTGGAGCCAGTATTGCCTTTATCATAGTAAACTGTCCTGTATTCCATGCTCATTTAATTTTAAGCAGACAAGCTATTAGTATGAGGAAATTCTCAAGAAAGTTGAGTAATACACAAAAATAAAGTTTAAGTCTTATTTAAAAGGCTTACAAGGGAAAAAAAAAACCCACTTTGAGGAGATCTGGGTTTTCAATCTTATTAATCATAAAATTTACATAATTTTGCTTTTTGTAAGAAGATAAAAAAATTTAAGCTTGCAGATAAATAAGATTTTATGCCTATAATGTCTAACATATTATCCAACATATAAATAATAAATTGAACACATATGCAAATATGTATATGTATGCATATACAACTTATGTATATATGAGTATATGCATATATGTTGCATATATATAGTGTATATCTTGCACATACATATACTATACCTTAAAATAAATTCATAAAATTATAACTGTTATTCTAGCCTCCCTACTAGTAGATAGCTTAAACTAAAAAGTAAACATTTCTTAAACCAGTGAAAAAGATACTATTATCACCATGGATTTCATAAATTATGGAATTTTCTCCACAGTCACTAATTTATGGCAGGCATTTCCAAAATACATAGAGTACAACATAATGGAATGAAATTATGTCCATCAGTCTCTTAGTAAGTACTGTTTGAAATAACTAACTGACCTAATATGCAAAATATTTTCAATCTTCTAAAGAATCTGAAATTAACATTCAGATATTTTAGTAACCAAAGCCCCTTTATTAGCCAGGATAAAGCTGAGCTCAGGATATCCTGAACACCCCTTCCATTCTCAGAAATATTTGCATATTGGATCAGGACAGTTTTTTTTTTTTTTCTTGATGTATTGCTCTTTAAGAAATAAGTTCCTTAAACTTCCTTCTTTACAGTTTTGCCTTAGTTATTATTTTTTGGGAAAGCACTATTCTCTGACATGTAAATTTCTCCCTATGAATAGCTTCTGTAATTAAAAAGGAATGTATGCAGAGAGAAATGTAACATGAAATACTTATTTACCATAGGCATTTTATAAGAAAAGTCAAGAAATCATAAAGAGGTATTCATAAGTTTCAGTTTATTTTAAGATAACCAGGTCAATATTTAACATAATACAGGAGAAAATATAGGTTAAAAGATACAAAATATCAATTAGAATTACTGCATGATCCGAATTATAATATATGCAAATTGTTATTTAAATACATTTCAGTTTAACTGCTTACACTAAGCAGAAAAGGACTAATCTTTTATAACTAAGATTAACAATATTAACACATTCTATAATTTTCTATCAGTTATATTTTAATTATTTAAACTATTAATTTCTTCTTTGTTGGGATATAGTCAATTTATATGCTGTGTTTTGGATGTACAGCAAAGTGAATCAGTTATACATATATCTACTTTTTTTAAAAGATTCTTTTCCCATATAAGTCATTACAGAGTATTGAATAGAGTTCCTTGTGCTATATAGTAGGTTCTTATGTTACCTATTTTATATATAGCAGTGTGTATAATGTCAATGTCAAATTCCCAATTAATCCTCCCCCTTCATTTCTCCCCTGGTACCCACAGGTTTGTTTTTACATCTGTGACTCTATTTCTCTTTCATAAATAAATTCATTTGTACCATTGTTTTAGATTCAACATATAAGCAACTTAATATGGTATTTGCTTTTCCCTTTATGACTTATATATCACTCAGTATGACAATCTCTGTGTCCATTCATGTTGCTGCAAATGGTATTAATCAATTTTTTTATGGCTGAGTAAATGGCAACCCACTCCAGTATTCTTGCCTGGAAAATCCCATGGATGGTGGAGGCTGATTGGCTACTGTCCATGGGGTCACAAAGAGTTGGACACGACTGAGCGACTTCAGTATCGCTAATATTCCATAGTATACATATACCACATCTTCTTTATCTATTTCTCTGTCAATTGACATTTAGGTTGCTTCCATGCCTTGGCTATTGTAAATAAGGCTGCAATGAGTGTTGGGGTGCATATATAATTCCAAATTATGGTTTTCTCTGGATATATCCCCAGGCATGAGATTGCCGAATCCTACTCTAGTTCTATATTTAGTTTTTTAAGGAACCTGCATACTGTTTTTCATTTCTTCTTAGTGGCTGTACCAATTTACATTCCCACCAGCAGTGCAGGAGGCTTTGTTTTTCTCCACACCCTCTCCAGGATTTATCGTTTGTAGATTTTTGTATGATGGCCATTCTACCATGAGGTATGAAGTGATATCTCATAGTTTTGATTTGCATTTCTAGAATAATTAGTGATGAACATCTTTCATGTATTTTTGGCATCTATTTCATGTATTTTAGTATCTATATATTTTCTTTGGAGTAATGTCTATTTAGATTTTCCATTCAGTTTTTGATTGGTTTGTTTGTTTGTGTTCTTTTTTTGACATTGAGCTGCATGGGCTGTGTGTGTTGTGATTAATTTTGATCAATTTTTTGAGTGATTTTGATTAATTGGTCACTTCATTTGCAAATATTTTCTCCTGTGCTGTAAGCTGTCGTTTCGTTTTGTTTATGGTTTCCTTTGCTGTTTAAAAAAAAAGGGGGGGGGGTTTAAGTTTAACTAGGTTAAGTCTGGGTTATTCTGTTTTTATTTTCATTACTCTAGAAGGTGGATCAAAAGAGATATTGTTGTGATTCATGGGAGAAATGTTCTGAGAGTGTTCTGCCTATGCTTTCCTATAGGAGTTTATAGTATTTGGTCTTATATTTAGGTCTTTAGTCCATTTTGAGTTTATTTTTGTGTATGGTATTAGAGAATGCTCTAATTTTTTTCTTCTACATGTAGTTGTACAGTTTTCTTACCACTATTAAAGACACTGCCTTTTCTTATTGTATATTCCTGCCTCCTTTGTCATATTAGTAGACTGAAAGTGTGTGGGTTTATATCTGGGCTTTCTATCCACTTCCATTGATCTATGTTTCTGTTTTTGTGCCAGTATCATACTGTTTTGATTACTATAGCTTTGTAATATTAAACTATTTATTTTTTATTTTGGATATTTAAAATATAGTACAAAGTTAACATTTTAGCCTAGTTCCTATTTGATAATCAACAATTTATCAAAGAGGTGATATTCATTATTTCAAATTATACATTTAACATATGATACATTTTTATTAATATAGCTAGAAAATAATATTGTCACTATTTGGCTCTATTAATCAATAAGTTTATATCTGTTGATCTGGTGTTTGACTTATGTTATACTTTTTTTCTTTTTTTAATACCCCCACTGTCCTTTCTGAAAACTGTCTTCTTTGCCAAGAGGATATTCCTACCACATAGGAAAGAACCATAACTGATAAAAATCATGCATAAGCTAAGTTTTCCTGATCAGCGCCATTTGGTGAAAAATACATTGTGTAGCTATTTCATTTTCACGTTACAAGTTCTGAACTTACAGTATATGCTAGACTACATAAAGATTCAAATGATCAGTTAAGAAGATGGACATTACCTCCGGTAAATATATCATTTTTACTTTAAAAATGTACCCAAAAGAAACCTGTTCTCGAAAATGTTAGTGAGAAAGGCAAATCTGAGTCTAAATCGTTGGCTACTGTTTTTCAATCAAATGACTTTTAACAAAATCACCAGAGCCTTGAAAAATATAGCACACTATTTTGCTAAGTTTTTAGTGAATATAGTATACAGTTCTATATTTAAACTTTGCATCTCACTAGGTAAGTAGGTATGGAAGTAGGCAGAAAGAAAATTAAAATGCTAAATTATTTTTCTCTTGTAACGTTAACTACATGCATATCATTTCCTCCACGATGTCTTATGAGATCATGTGAGGAAACTAATTTTTTATTTCTGAATTATCTTATACTTAATTAACAATAATTTGCCATAATCAGTTCAGTTCAGTTCAGTCGCTCAGTCGTGTCCGACTCTTTCCAACCCCATGAATTGCAGCATGCCAGGCCACCCTGTTCATCACCATCTCCCGGAGTTCACTCAGACTCACGTCCATCGAATCCGTGATGCCATCCAGCCATCTCATCCTCTGTTGTCCCCTTCTCCTCCTGCCCCTAATCCCTCCCAGCATCAGAGTCTTTTCCAATGAGTCAACTCTTCGCATGAGGTGGCCAAAGTACTGGAGTTTCAGCTTCAGCATCATTCCCTCCAAAGAAATCCCAGGGTTGATCTCCTTCAGAATGGACTGGTTGGATCTCCTTGCAGTCCAAGGGACTCTCAAGAGTCTTCTCCAACACCATAGTTCAAAAGCATCAATTCTTCGGCACTCAGCCTTCTTCACAGTCCAACTCTCACATCCATACATGACCACAGGAAAACCATAGCCTTGACTAGATGGATCATTGTTGGCAAAGTAATATCTCTGCTTTTCAATATGCTATTCAGGTTGGTCATAACTTTCCTTCCGAGGAGTAAGCGTCTTTTAGTTTCATGGCTGCAATCACCATCTGCAGTGATTTTGGAGCCCATAACAATCCTTTCTAATTTAAAATTTACTTATTTATGTATGTTAAAACTGAGCTCTATACAGTCAACAAAAACAAGACCAGGAGCTGACTGTCGCTCAGATCACGAATGCCTTATTGGCAAATTCAGATGTAAATTGAAGAAAGTAGGGAAAACCGCTAGACCATGCAGGTATGACCTAAATCAAATCCCTTATAATTATACAGTGGAAGTGAGAAATAGATTTAAGGGCCTAGATCTGATAGACAGAGTGCATGATGAACTATGGAATGAGGTTCATGACATTGTACAGGAGACAGGGATCAAGACCATCCCCATGGAAAAGAAATGCAAAAAAGCAAAATGGCTGTCTGGGGAGGCCTTACAAATAGCTGTGAAAAGAAGAGAGGTGAAAAGCAAAGGAGAAAAGGAAAGATATAGGCATTTAAATGCAGAGTTCCAAAGAATAGCAAGAAGAGATAAGAAAGCCTTCTTCAGTGATCAATGCAAAGAAGTAGAGGAAAAGAACAGAATGGGAAAGACTCGAGATCTCTTCAAGAAAATTGGAGATACCAAGGAAACATTTTATACAAAGATGGGCTCTATAAAGGACAGAATTGGTATGGACCTAACAGAAGCAGAAGATATTAAGAAGAGGTGACAAGAATACACAGAAGAATTGTACAAAATAGTTCTTCACAACCCAGATAGTCATGATGATGTGATCACTAATCTAGAGCCAGACATCTTGGAATGTGAAGTCAAGTGGGCCTTAGAAAGCATCACTACAAACAAAGCTAGTGGAGGTGATGGAATTCCAGTGGAGCTGTTTCAAATCCTGAAAGATGCTGCTGTGAAAGTGCTACACTCAATATGTCAGCAAATTTGGAAAACTCACCAGTGGCCACAGAACTGGAAAAGGTCAGTTTTCATTCCAATCCCAAAGAAAGGCAATGCCAAAGAATGCTCCAACTACTGCACAGTTGCACTCATCTCACATGCTAGTAATGTAATGCTCAAAATTCTTCAAGCCAGGCTTCAGCAATATGTGAACCGTGAACTCCCTGATGTTCAGGCTGGTTTTATAAAAGGCAGAGAAACTAGAGATCAAATTGCCAACATACCCTGGATCATGGAACAAGCAAGAGAGTTCCAGAAAAACATCTATTTCTGCTTTATTGACTATACCAAAGCCTTTGACTGTGTGGATCACAATAAACTGTGGAAAATTCTTCAAGAGTTGGGAATACCAGACCACCTGATCTACCTCTTGAGAAATCTGTAAGAAGATCAGGAAGCAACAGTTAGAACTGGACATGGAACAACAGACTGGTTCCAAGTAGGAAAAGGAGTACGTCAAGGCTGTATATTGTCACCCTGCTTATTTAACTTATATGCAGAGCACATCATGAGAAACGCTGGACTGGAAGAAGCACAAGCTGGAATCAAGATTGCTGGGAGAAATATCAATAACCTCAGATATGCAGATGGCACCACCGTTATGGCAGAAAGTGAAAGAGGAGCTAAAAAGCCTCCTGATGAAAGTGAAAGAGGAGAGCGAAAAAGTTGGCCTAAAGCTCAACATTCAGAAAATGAAGATCATGGCATCTGGTCCCATCACTTCATGGGAAATAGATGGGGAAACAGTAGAAACAGTGTCAGACTTTATTTTTGGGGGCTCCACAATCACTTCAGATGGTGATTGTAGCTATGAAATTAAAAGACACTTACTCTTTGGAAGAAAAATAATGACCAACCTAGATAGTATATTCAAAAGCAGAGACATTACTTTGCCAACTAAAATCCGTCTAGTCAACGGAATGGTTTTTCCTGTGGTCATGTATGGATGTGAGAGTTGGACTGTGAAGAAGGCTGAGCACCGAAGAATTGATGCTTTTGAACTGTGGTGTTGGAGAAGACTCTTGAGGGTCCCTTGGACTGCAAGGGGATCCAACCAGTCCATTCTGAAGGAGATCAACCCTGGGATTTCTTTGGAAGAATGATGCTAAAGCTGAAACTCCAGTTCTTTGGCCACCTCATGCGAAGAGTTGACTCATTGGAAAAGACTCTGATGCTGGGAGGGATTGGGGGCAGAAGGAGAAGGGGACGACCGAGGATGAGATGGCTGGATGGCATCACGGATTCGATGGACATGAGTCTGAGTGAACTCCGGGAGATGGTGACGAACAGGAAGGCCTGGCGTGCTGCGATTCGTGGCGTTGCAAAGAGTCGGACAGGACTGAGTGACTGAACTGAACTGAATAACTGAGCAATGTACATTTAGTTCTATTAAATATGAAAATTTTTACCCTATATTTTTAATGTTCTCAGTATCTCACAAAGAGAGGAAGCATTGAGCTTGATATTTAATGTTTCAATTTGTGATAGTCTAACTTATCTGAATTGTATATAAAGGGTATAAAATGAAGAAATCTGCTCTTGGAAAAAAATGCTCAATAGAGAGATTAACTGACATTGTTGAAAATATTTCTCACTAAGGACTAATTACAAATAAATCTTTAAAATCATATACCTGAATCATTTACATCTCTTTCAATATATTTTTGCTGCTTGGAACTGTGGGGAAACAAAACATCCTTGTATCGTAGTGTTATATTATTATCAATAAGTTAATTAATATTCCATTTGATCAAAAAAGTGACAGTTAATGCAGTTGAATAAAAGTTTAAAATTAACTGAACTTTTTTTGATTTGATTTTCATTGGCATTAAAAATTCTATTTTCAATATGATTCATTATGGTTTCAAATGAATATTAAAGTACATTTCATAGATTAAGAAGCAGTTATAAAAGGAGAAAAAATGTTAAGTCATGTTTCTTAACAATAAAATAAAAGGCCATGTAACTAAATTAAAAAAACTACAGAAGTTTCAGGTCAATGTTAAAAGCCAAGGAAATCAGTTTTTATGTTTTATTTTATGAATTGTTCTAGTGTACTGTTTAGAGTAGGGAGTGACAACACTCTTCAATATTCTTGCCTAGAAAATTCCATAGACAGAAGTGGATGGCCGGCTGTAGTCCATAGGGTCACAAAGAGTCAGACACAACTGAGTTTGCATGTATTATTGTACTATTATGATAACAAAAGTTATGTTAGCTATTTGAATTTAAAAAAAAAAGTCCATAGGACTTTTAGGGAATAATCTCAAGACTGAAAAAAATCAAATAAACCTGAAATCAAAATTTCCAGTATCTCAGAGGCATGTTTTCCCTTAAGAGATGAGACTACGTTTTATGTTAACTCAATGTAAACACTTAAAATTCTGAAGCAGAATTCACCAAATACTACTCCCAATTACTACTAATGTTTCTCAAAATGATAGTCTTATAACAGGTCAGGGGTAGAGAAAGAGTTAATGGTCAAATGAATTGAAGAAATTCTCTATAAAATACCACATTCTGAAGATATACATTAAACACTAGCATATAAAGTACTCATGGTGGACTAGCTTTTATCAAGCAACCTATTTTTGTTCCAATCAACATTTTAGAAATATTTCAATCACAAGAATTTTTAAAAATCGATTTAAATTCTATTTTTGTTCTCCAGTTTCAGTGTTTCACAACACGTCATTTTGGGTGACATGCTTATAGGCAATTTAACTACAGAAAAATAAGTCGCTGTTAAAATGTTGCTATGTCTCCAGAGAAAGTTCTGTTCACATCAATGCTTAAGCAATGTCTGTTATGCTATCCAAAAATGCTAATAAAAATAACTGATAGTTAGAACTAACTATGCATCAGCTGTTGCACCAAATATATGTGACATCAATTGTATTTTCCTGACCATGCTCTTTCTTTGCATGCTCCACACTGCTAACATCATTATCTTTAACACATTTTTACATTTTAACATTATTTCAGTGATTTTGATCATTTATCATTGAACCTAAAGTAATATTCAAGATTCCTTAGATGAATATGTAAGGCACCTCATAATTTATTTGTATTACATTCATTTTATCCACTTATTTTTTTCATAGTTTATATGTCTGTGTGTTCATTTGCTCAGTTGTGTCTGACTCTTTATGTTCCCATGGAATGTAACCCACTAGTCTCCTTCTCTCTATGGAATTTTCCAGGCCAGAATCCTGGAATGGATTGCTGTTTCCTACTCCAGGAATTCTTCCTGACCAAGGGATTGAACTCATGTCTCTTGCATCTCCTGCATTGGCAGACAGATTCTTTATCACTGTCACCTGGGAAGAGTCCTTCATAGACTAAGCTGTGGTGGATATTTTTTAAGTGATTAGAGGTCTAGAACTTAAGTTAGATGAGAGCCCTCCTCCCATATTATACACATTTTATATGTAAGGAGAGAAAATAAACCTATTAGTAAATGACTAAGTTAGTTTAAAATAGATGGAAGTGCTCTAAAAGTAATACATTAAGACAATTAATGGGAATCAAAAATTTCTTTAGATAAGGTGATTAGAAAAGACCCCTCTCAAGAACTGATCATTGAGACTTGAATGATGAAAAGAAATGATGATGAGAGGAAATTAGCCCCAAATCCTAATGGTCAAAACAGACAAAACAAAAAGTTCAGGGACCTCTCTGTTGGCCTAGTTGTTAAGACTCAGCAATGAAGGGGGCTTGGGTTCCATCCCTGATCAAGGAACTAGATCCCATATGTGGTGTGGCCAAAATAAATAAATAAATAAATAAAAGTAAAAAAAAAATAAGGTGGAGAGGCTTTTAAATAAAAGGAAAAAGATTTTTTTTTAATTGAGAGAATATAAATCAGGCCTAGGCCAAAGCATAGAAAATCAAATGCTATGAAGTTTCTAACCATAACCCCTTCCTACCAGCACTCAGTAAAATCATTGAGGACCAGCTTAACCCAATAATTGCAAGTTCTTGACTTTCTCTCAAGGATCTGTACTTTGAATGTGCTACTCACTTGTCTTGGGATATTTTATCTGCTACCTCCTTAATCCACTTTACCTTACTATAGTCTTCTATATAAATTTTTTTGCAACTCCATGGACTGCCAGGCTCCTCTGTCCATGAGATTTTCTAGGCAAGAATACTGGAGTGAGTTGCCACTTCCTTCTCCAGGGGATCTTCCCGACCCAGGGGTCGGACCCATATCTCATGTGTTTCCTGCATTGGCAGGCGAATTCTTACTATTAGTGGCACCTGGAAAGCCTAACATAGTCTTCAAATAGTCTTATATTAAAAAATGCAGCTGGAGTTCTGAAGCAACTCTTTCTAAATAATTTATTTTAAATATAGCTAAGTTATTTTCCAAAAGATTCCATAATTGTTATATTTATTGGTTTCAAAGGGTTTTTATTTTTTGCATTACATCAATCCAATGTAAGCCTTAGTTTCCATTTATATAACAATAGAAATATCATTTTGTATATTTAATACAGAATAAATTGCCATATATCTTATAGAAGCCAGACAGTTGGGGCAAATGTTGGATTAAGGATTAAGGGCAAATAAATTCCATTTTTAAAGAGATATTCTAGGAGGGATAACTAAAAGTTTATTAGAAACATAAATGTGGAGAAAATGAACAATTCTTTGGTGTTTTAAGTTTAAGAAGTGCTCAAAAAAGTTTTTTATTCAGAAGAAGTGGAGGCAATATGTTTCAATTCTTTTTATGAAACTACTATCACTCTGATGAAAAAATTTAACCAAAAAAAAAATCCCCTTAATATCATATGCCTTTAGAACATAGAAAACCCCTTAACAATTATTAGCAAACATAATTCAGCAATATATAAAAATAATTCCCCAGTATTATAATAATTATATAATTGGGATTTATTCCAAGTCTATGAGGCTAGTCAAATATTTTAAAATCAATCAATGTAATCCACTATATTAAAAATCAGAACAAGAAAAAGCACACAATCATGTCAACTGATGAAGAGGCATTTCCCAAAATTCAACACTCACTCATGATGAAACCATAAGCAAGTGAGGTACAGAGAGAACTTTCTTAACTTTATAAAGAACATCCAGGGGGAAAAAAAAAAAAACTCTATACCTAATATTATATTGATACTTAAGGATGAAAGACTGAAGGCTTCCCCACTGAACAACAGAAATGAGATGTCTACCCTCATCACTCTTATTCCACATGGTACTTGAGTGAAAGAAAAGGATAAAATGATATAAGAAGTATACAGATTATAAGGGAAGAAATAAAATGAGTATATTTTTTGAAATGATATTTTATGTAGAAAATCTCTTTCTATCTTAAAATTCCTAAAATAATAAGTGTTTAACAAGGTCTCAGGGGCCAAGATCAACATACATTCATTCAAACATGACTATCATTCAAGGGAAAAAATACTCAGTTGTAAATCTAAGAAAATATATGTGGGACTTGCATGGCATCACCTACTCGATGGACATGAGTTTGAGCAATCTCCAGGATTTGGGGACAGACAGGGAAGCCTGGCATGCTACAGTCCATGGGGTCGCAAAGAATGGGACATGACTGAGCTACTGAACTGAACTGCATGCTGAACCAAAAGGTTCTGATAAAAGAAATCAAAGGAAATGTAATAAATGGAGAAACAGATTATGCTCAAGGATTGGAAATTTCAACATAGTAAATATATCACTTCTCTCTAAGTTCACACATAAGCTTCCTATAACTACTGTTAGAAGCCCAGTCAGATACTTTGTAGATAAGGTAAGATCACTCTAACGTTTATATTGAGAGTAAAGGAAGTACAATAGCTAAAACAATTTTGAAATGGAAAAGTAAAGTGAAGGAAATCAGTCTCCTGCTTTCTGAGGAGGCAGAGAGATGACAAATAACATAAACAGATGTTCAGCATCATTAGCCACTAGGAAAAATGCAAATCAAAGATGCATTCCTATAGTACTACAAAACAATCAGAATGGCTAAAATGAAATTTTAAAAAGTAGTGACAAATCAAGCACTGGTGAAAATATTGAGAACCTGGATCACTTTTATATTAATAATAATGCAATCAAGTTATTCTGGAAAAGAGGTAGGCAGTTTATTACTCACCTAAACTTGCAGCTACTATATGAACCCAGAATTGATCTCCTTAGCATTTCTCTCAGAGACATAATGATTTATGTTCACATATATAATTGTACAGAAGTTTCCACAGCTACTTTATTCATAATATCCCCAAACTTGAAACAAACCAGATGTCCTTAAATGGGTAAGTTCATAAACAGAATGAGTTATATCTATACTATGGAATAATGCTAAGTCACTTCAGTCGTGTCCGACTCTGTATGACCCCATAGACGGCAGCCCACCAGGCTCCCCCTTCCCTGGGATTCTCCAGGCAAGAACACCAGAGTGGGTTGCCATTTCCTCCTCCAATGCATGAAAGTGAAAAGTGAAAGTGAAGTCGCTCAGTCATGTCTGAATTGTAGCGAACCCATGAACTGCAGCCTACCAGGCTCCTCCACCCATGGGATTTTCCAGGCAAGAGTACTGGAGTGGGGTGCCATTGCCTTCTCCATATAGATATAATAGGAGATCTATATCTATCTATACATCTATGTATATAGATATCTTGAGAGAGAGTGGGTAAGAGGATTAGAAGTGAGTTTTAATTTAAGGAATTAGCTCATGCAGTTGTAGGGATGACAAGTTGAAAATCTGTGGGGCAGGTTGGCAAGCCTAAAGCCCAGATAGACTTGATGTTTCAGTATTGAATTTAAAATTATAAGGTCAGCTAGGCTGGAAGCTGAGACAGAATTTCTTCTCTTGGAAACCTCAGGTTTTGCTCTTAAGGTTTTCAACTGATTCCATGAGACTTACATTATCACATTATCAAAATACATTAGATAACAGTACCATGAACTACTCAAGCTGGTACATAATACTATCACACAAGGATATAGTGGATGAGCACTAACACAATAGGATTAATATGCAATATTTTGAATCCTGTTTACATTTTATGTTAGGGATAGTAACAGCAAGCGCCACTAGTCCTTGCATTTCAAACTTTGAATATGCATTGTACCATTTGAAACACTATCTGATATAGAGATTTAAAAGGGCAAACATTGATCACCTGCAATTTGGCATGAAATAATGTAAGTTGTTATGAAATAATGTAAGTTGTTATGGAAAAAAAAAAATCTTCCAAAAGGGTCCTGTGAAGAACTGCTTAAATAGTGAACTTTCTTATTATACTTAATATGTAGTTTAATTTATAAAATTGCATCAAGTTAAAAATATTAAAACTCAAAACTTTATAAAGTTGTCCTAGAGAACAATCAAAGAATTTCAGATCGTCACAAAATTGAACTTCAAGGCCTCCTGCTGTTAAGCAATAATAAACTAATTGTGACTTCCAAGTAGAAAACCACAGGGAAGATAGCACATCCAAGAGAAATTTAATCTGAAGTTAGAATCTAGCTTCTTATTATAGCTATTATCTTTCATTCAGTTAACATTTTTGTCACTTAATAAGGCCATCTGGAATCTATTATGACTCAAACATAGATTTTGCTTGTCTTAATTTGTGTCCAGCAATGCTCTACAATTATATGGTTTAAATTACTTTTATTAAACTATATATAATATATTAATATGACAATGGTTACAGTAAACATACAGGTTTTGGTTGTTTTTATTTTTGACTTTTGAATGTTTGTGACAAATATTCTATCATATTACTTATGTGGGTTCTGACTTTTACATTTTAAAAGTGATAGGTGATTGCATCAAATATTTTATTTTCACAACTTTATATACAATTTAAATTTTTTATCTCTCATTTTATTTATAACATCATATAGTCGATGATAAGAGGTGTCTATATCAAGGTAATACTTTAAATATATGGCAAAAACTAAATGCAGTGTGCCCAAATGGGAATTTTTCCTGACTTCATTATTATTTATGGTATTTAAAATATTGTCTTCAAATAAAATCTCATATACGATGACAATAAAGAATCTGAATGCAATGTGAGAGACCCGACTTTGATCCCTGGCTTGGGAAGATCCCCTGGAGAAGGGAATAGCAACCCTGTCCAGTATTCTTGCCTGGAGAATTCCACGGCCAGGGGAGCTGGTGGGTTACAGTCCATGGGGTCACAAAGAGTTGGACACAGCTGAGCAACTAACACTTTCACTTTTCAAATGTTAACTAAATATCTGTCATGCTAACCGTAGAAATATATTGTCAATGGGCAGTGAAACAAAGTTGACTATTTGACTATTACTTGATGAGAATTGTGGTACTGAAATGGAAATTTCATTAAAATTCATATTTCTTGAAACATTACTATTTATTTTATTTTTGTTTATACTTCCTAATACAGTTTCTGATATATATCTTTTTGATTTTTTTTTAGTTTTTTATTTTTTAAATTTTAAAATGTTTAAATTTGCAAATATTTTCTCCCATTCCATAGGTTCTCTTTTCATTTTGTCAATGGTTTTCCTTGCTGGGCAAAAGATTTTAAGTTTAATTAGATCCCATTTGTTTATTTTTGCTTTTATTTTCTTTGCATTAGGAGACAGATCCAAGAAACATATTGCTGTGATTTATGTCAAATGGTGTTCTGCATATATTTTCCTCTAGAAGTTTTATGGTTTCTAGTCTCACTCTTAGGTCTTTAATCCATCCATTTAAAGTTTATTTTTGTACATGGTATTAGAGAATGTTCTAATTGCATCCTTTTACATGTAGCTGTCCAGTTTTCCCAGAATAACTTATTGAAGAGGCCGTCTTTTCTCCATTGTATATTCTTGCCTCATTTGTCATAGATTAAATGACCATAAGTGCTTATTTCTGGGCTCTTTATACTGTTCTACTGATCTATGGGTCTATTTTTGTGCCAGCACCTCACAGTTTTGATTACCATAGCTTTGCAGTATAGTCTGCAGTCAGAATTGTGATTCCTCCAGTTCTGACCTTCTTTCTCATGAATGCTTTGGCTCTTTGGGGTCTTTATTATACAAATTTTAAAACTGTTTCTTCTAGTTCTTTGAAAAGTGCTCCTGATATATTGATAGGGACCACATTGAATCTGTAGACTGCCTTGGGTAGTATGGCCGTTTTAACAATATAATTCTTTCAGTCTAAGAATTTGATATATCTTTTCATCTCTTTATGTTGTCTTTGATGTCTCTCATCAGTGTTTTATAGTTGCTGAATACCAGTCTTTTATCTCCTTAGGTTGGTTTATCCTAAGTATTTTATTCTTTTTGATGCAATGGTAATTGTCATTGTTTCCTTCATTTTCCTTTCTGATGGATTGTTTTTACTTTATAGAAATGCAACAGTTTTATCTGCATTAATTTGGTATCCTGCTCCTTTACCCAATTCATTGATGAGCTCTTACAATTTTGTGTCATGTTTTATAAATATATTTATAGTATCATGTAATCTTCTGACAGTAACAGTTTCATGCCTTTCTTTGCAATTTGGACTCCTTTATCTCTTTTCCTTTTCTGATTGCTGGGGCTAGGACTTCCAAAACTATCTTGAATAAAAGTGGAAAAAGTGAACATCCTTGTCTGTTCCAGATCTTAGAGGAGATGTTTTCAGCTCTTCACCATTAAATATTAAGTTAGATGTGAGTTTGTCATAAAAGCACCCTATTGTGCTGAAGTATGTTCCCTGTATCATCACTTTCGTGACAGTTTATTTTTTAATCACAAATGGATGCTGAATTTTGTAAAAAGATTTTTTCTGCATCTGTTGAGATGATCATATGTATTTTACTCTTCAATTTGTTAATGTGGTATTACTATGTTTCTTGATTTACAGATATTGAAATATTTTGCCTCTGTGGGCTAAATCCCACTTGATCACAGTATATACACTTTTCAATGTATTGTTGGATTTGGGGTGCCAAACTTTTGTTAAAGATTTTTGCATTTATGTTTATCAGTGATATTGTCCTATATTTTCTTTTGTGTTATATCTTTGTCTGGTTTTGGTATCATGGTAATGCTGGCCTCATAGGATAAGTACAGAAATGTTCATCCTCTGCAATTTTTTTGGAGTAGTTTGAGGGGAATAGGGGTTAACTCTTCCCTAAAGGTTTGGTAGAATTCATCTGTGAAGACTTCTGGTCCTGGACTTTTCTTTGTTCAGAGTTTCTAAATTACTGATTCAATTTCATTACTGGTAATTTGTCTATCCATATTTTCTATTTCTTCCTGGTTCAATCTTTGGTGATAGTACTTTTCTAAGAATTGACCTATTTTTTTCTGTGTTGTACATTTTGGTGGCATATAGTTTTCATAGTAGTCTCGTATGATCTTTTGTATTTCTTATGGTTGTAACTTCCCTTTTTCATTCGTAACTTTACATTCATGACTTTACTGACTCTGATCCTCTCCCTTTTGTTCTTGATGAGTTTAGGTAAAGGTTTATCAATTTTGTTTACCATTTCAGACAACCAACTTTTAGTTTTGTTGATCATTTCCATTTTTCTTTTAGTCTTCATTTTATTTATTTCTCTCTGATCTTTGTTTCTTTCCTTCTAATAACTTTGGGTTTTATTTTTTCTTCTTTCTCTAGTTCCTTTAGGTATAAGGTTAGGTTGTTAATTTTAAAAAAAATTTGATTAATTTTTACAATTTTAATAACATTATTGGAATATCTGAAAAATATTTATTTCAATATTTCACTTTTTACTTATAAGCTATAAATTAGTAATTTTCTCTAAGATTGTTAATATACAACTACACAAATTACAAGTCATAATCTTATTTAGATTTTTTTGGCGAAATAATTGTATCTGATTCTGTATGAAATGCTTGTTCTGTAGAAACATATATTACTACATGAATAACAAGCTTTTGATTATTTTATCATTCCTTTCCATAGGAATCAGTTTTTGACATTAAGATAATACTTCCCTCAGTAGAAGAATACAACCAAATTCTAAGCTACAGATACAATATTATTTTATTTTGTGAAAATAAAACAAGTGCAAGTGGATATTTGAAATATTCCAAAACTCTTTCCAAGGTATTCAGATAATATAGTTATATATCATGTATATCTAAAGTTAATTACCATCTGAGCTACAGGATTAATATTTTAATTAACATATTAAAGTGTTGGTATATTCTGAAAGAGATTAATGTTCTTAACACAGGAAAATTGACAAGGGGAACCATGAGATAAAAATTATCAGATAGAGGGTCAATGTGATTAAAGTATAGAAAAGTAGTCAAACACTGCAGGATAAGATGGTTTTCAGGAAGGGAGCAAGTAATCAAGATCTTATGAAGGAAAACCATTGAATATTTATGACTTTGTTTTTAGCATATCCCTGTCATTTTTCTCGTAGAAAATAGACTATAGGTTTGTGCATTGCAAGAGCAGGCAGAGGGGATGTTAACAAAGCAATTCAGTTCAGTCGCTCAGTCACGTCCGACTCTTTGTAACCCAATGGACTGCAGCCCGCCAGGCTTTCCTGTCCATCACCAACTCCCGGAGCTTGCTCAAACTCATGACCATCAAGTTGGTGATCCCATCCAGCCATCTCATCCTCTGTCATCTCCTTCTCCTCCCTCCTTCAATCTTTCCCAGCATCAGGGTCTTTTCCAATGAGTCGGTTCTTTATATCAGGTGGCCAAAGTATTGGAGTTTCAGCTTCAGCATCAGGCCTTCCAATGAATATTCAGGACTGATTTCTTTTAGGATTGACTGGTTGGATCTCCTTGAAGTCCAAGACACTCTCAAGAGTCTTCTCCAGCACCTCAGTTCAAAAGCATAAATTCTTCAGCACTCAGCTTTCTTTATAGTCCAACTCTCCCATCCATACTTGACTACTGGAAAAACCATAGCTTTAACTAGATGAACCTTTGTTGGTAAAGTAATGTCTTACTTTTTTAATATGCTGTCTAGTTTGGTCATGACTTTCCCTCCAAGGAGCAAACATCTTTTAATTTCATGGCTGCAGTCACCATCTGCAGTGATTTTGGAGCCCCAAAATATAATCTTTCACTATTTCCACTGTTTCCCCATCTATTTGCTGTGAAGTGATGGGACCAGATGCCATGATCTTAGTTTTCTGAATGTTGAGTTTTAAGATTTACTTAACATGGCCCCACCCATCAGAACAAGACTCAGTTCTCCCCTCAGTTAGTCTATCCCATCAGGAGGCTTCCATAAGCCTCTTATACTTATTCATCTGAGGGCAGACAGAATGAAAACCACAACGACAAAACTAACAAAGCTGGTCATGGACCACAGCCTTGTCTTACTCAGTGAAACTATGAGCCATGCCCGTGTAGGGCCACCCAAGACAGATAGGTCATGGTGGACAGTTCTGACAAAACGTGGTCCACTGGAGATGGGAATGGCAAACCACTTCAGTATTCTTGCCTTGAGAAATCCCATGAATAGATTGAAAAGTTAACAATAGGTTCAATAACAAATAACACCCACTGTTATTTTAGAAGTTCTACAAACCTTTGCTACCTATATATGCATTTCTAGGAAATCTACCCTCATCTATCTGCCGTAACATTACTGAATTGGAATTAAAATGGTTTATGGGCTTCCCAGGTGGTTCAGTGGTAAAGAATTACCTACAATGCAGAAGACATGGGTTCAGTCTCCGGGTCAGGAAGATCCCATGGAGAAGGAAATGGCAACCCACTCCGCTATTCTTGCCTGGTAAATCCCATGGACAGAGGGGCCTGGTGGGCTACAGTCCATGGAGTTGCAAGAGAGTCACACAGAAATTAGCAAAACAAAAAAAATTTTTTTTTACAGAATATTGAAATTAAAATAGAAAAAATGTTGATAAGCGTACATTTCTGAAGTTTGAATGTATCTTTTTACTAATGGGAATGAAAAGGCCATTCAGTTCAGTTTGGTCCCTCAGTGGTGTGGAACTCTTTGCAACCCCATGAATCACAGCATGCCAGGCTGTGCTGGCCATCACCAACTCCTGGAGCTCACTCAGACTCAGATCCATTGAGTAGGTGATGCCATCCAGCCATCTCATCCTCAATGAGGGAGGATTGGAGCCCTTAATCCCTCCCAGCATCAGAATCTTTTCCAGTGAGTCAACTCTTCACACGAGGTGGCCAAAGTACTGGACTTTCAGCTTTAGCGTCATCCCTTCCAATTAACACCCAGGACCGACCTCCTTTAGGATGGACTGGTTGGATCACCTTGAAGTCCAAGGGACTCTTAAGAGTCTTCTCCAACACCACAGTTCAAAAGCATCAATTCTTCAGCGCTCAGCTTTCTTCACAATCCAACTTTCACATCCATACATGACCACTGGAAAAACCATAGCCTTGACTAGACGGTTTGTTGGCAAAGTAATGTCTCTGCTTTTGAATATGCTACCTAGGTTGGTCATAACTTTCCTTCCAAGGAGTAAGCGTCTTTTAATTTCATGGCTGCAATTACCATCTGCAGTGATTTTAGAGCCCCCCAAAATAAAGTCTGCCACTGTTTCCCCATCTATTTGCCACGAAGCGCTGGGACCAGATGCCATGATCTTTGTTTTCTGAATGTTGAGCTTTAAGCCAACTTTTTCACTATCCTCTTTCAGTTTCCTCAATAGGCTTTTTAGTTCCTCTTCACTTTCTGCCATAAGGGTGGTGTCATTTGCATATCTGAGGTTATTGAGATTTATCCAGGCAATCTTGATTCCAGCTTGTGCTTCCTCCAGCCCATCATCTCTCATGATGTATTCTGCATATAATTTAAATAAGCAGAGTGACAGTATACAGCCTTGACGTACTCCTTTTCCTGTTTGGAACCAGTGTGTTGCTCCATGTCCAGTTCTAACTGTTGCTTCCTGACCTGAATACAGGTTTCTCAAGGGACAGGTCAGGTGGTCTGGTATTTCCATCTCTTTCAGAATTTCCCAAAGTTTATTGTGATTGACACAGTCAAAGTCTTTGGCATAGTCAATAAAGCAAAAATAGATGTTTTTCTGCAACTCCTGCTTTTTCGATGATCCAGCAGATGTTGACAGTTTGATCTCTGGTTCCTCTGCCTTTTCTAAAACTAGCTTGAACATCTGGAAGTTCATGGTTTACGTATTGCTAAAGCCTGGCTTGGAGAATCTTGAGCATTACTTTACTAGCATGTGAGATGAGTGCAATTGTGTGGTAGTTTGAGTATTTTTGGCATTGCCTTTCTTTGGGATTGGAATGAAAACTGACCTTTTCCAGTCCTGTGGCCACTGCTGAGTTTTCCAAATTTGCTGGCAAACTGAGTGCAGCACTTTCACAGCATCATCTTTCAGGATTTGAAATAGCTCCTGAATACCATCACCTCCACTAGCTTTGTTCCTAGTCATGCTTTCCAAAAGTGATGCTTTTTAAAAGATGCTTACTCCTTGGAAGGAAAGTTATGACCAACCTAGATAGCATATTCAAAGCAGAGACATTACTTGGCCAACAAGGGTCTGTCTAGTCAAGGCTATGGTTTGTGCAGTAGTCATGTATGGATGTGAGAGTTGGACTGTGCAGAAAGCTGAGTGCCGATGAATTGATGCTTTTGATCTATGGTGTTGGAGAAGACTCTTGAGAGTCCCTTGGACTGCAAGGAGGTCCAACCAGTCCTTCCTGAAGCAGATCAGTCCTGGGTGATCACTCCTGGGAAGGAGTGATGCTAAAGCAGAAACTCCAGTACTTTGGACACCTCATGCGAAGAGTTGACTCATTGGAAAAGACTCTGATGCTGGGAGGGATTGGGGGCAGGAGGAGCAGGGGACAACAGAGGATGAGATGGCTGGATGGCATCACTGACTCGATGGACATGAGTTTGAGTGAACTCCAGGAGATGGTGATGGACAAGGAATCCTTGCGTGCTGCGATTCATGGTGTCGCAAAGAGTTGAACATGACTGAGTGACTGGACTGAACTGAACTGATGCAGTATTGTTCTTTACAGCATCGGACCTTGCTTCTATCACCAGTCATGTCCACAACTGGGTATTGTTTTTGCTTTGGCTCCATGCCTTCATTCTTTCTGGACTTATTTCTCCACTGATCTCCAGTAGCATATTGGGCACCTACAGACCTGGGGAGTTCCTTTTTCAGTATCCTTTCATTTTGCCTTTTCATACTGTTCATGGAGTTCTCAAGGCAAGAATACTGAAGTGGTTTGCATTCCCTTCTCCTGTAGACCACATTCTGTCAGACCTCTCCACCATGAACCACCTGTCTTGGGTGGCCCCACACGGCATGGCTAGTTTCATTGAGTTAGACAAGGCTGTGGTCTGTGTGATCAGATTGGCTAGTTTTCTGTGATTATGATTTCCGTGTGTCTGCCCTCTGATGCCCTCTCACAACACCTACAGTCCTACTTGGTTTTCTCTTAGCTTGGCTGTGGGATATTTCTTCATGGCTGCTCCAGAAAAGTGCAGCTGTTTCTCCTTACCTTGGACGAGGGGTATCTCCTCAGGGAGAAAAGGCCATTAGATATTAAATAATGAATAGTACATAAGATATTTCATATGTTTCACTTCATATGTAAACTCCAGGATTTGGCGATTGATAGGAGGCCTGATGTGTTGCAGTCCATGGGGTTGCAAAGAGTCAGCCATGACTGAGTGACTGAGCTGAACTGATGGTTTTTCAGTCACTCGGTCATGGCTACTCTTTGAGACCCCATGGACTGCAGCACACCAAGCTTCCCTGTACTACACTATCTCTCAGAGTTTCCTCAAATTCATGTTTATTGAGTCAGTGATGCTATCTAACTACCTCATCCTCTGCCACCCTCTTCTCTTTTTGCCTTCAATTTTTCCCAGCATCAGGGTCTTTTCCAATGAGTTGTCACTTTGCATCATAAAAGAGAAAATCAATTGAAGATAGATTCTCATTACCACGATAGAGGATGATATGGTTAGACAGCATCGCTGACTCAATAGTCAGTAATGAACATGAATTTGAGCAAACTCCAGGAGATATTTAAGGACAGGGAAGCCTGGTGTGCTATAAAGTCCATGGTGTCAGAAAGAGTTGGAAATGACTTAGTGACTGAACAACAACAACTTATTACTTAATATTGTTTTTGTATATTAATTGGCTCCTAGTCCTAAATTAAGGAAGATTGTTTCTTATAGCTGCTTTGTCTAAGTCATTTTAGAAATTACCACCTTACTATAACAAACAATCTCGTGCTTTCCATAACATAGTAAGGAACAAATGCAAACAACCACTGAAGATTTAATCTTAACAAGACATTCAGAGAACTCATGGGGATCCTTCCTTTAATTGGAAACTGAATGACAAACTCTAAAAGTCTTATTTCCCCCAAAGCTCTGTTATCCTAGTCTACTGGTGAGAGATGAAATTTTCTGTTAGAAATACTAGTTTCAGTCTAAATATTTCAATATATTATTTTTGGGGATGGGGAACGGATCTGATAGACAACTGTTTATCTGATAGACAATAAGCTGTTTAAGACAAAGTTAAAAAAATCTGTTTTATTGAAATTATAACTTAAATTAACCAAACCAAAGAATAAGTCAGACTAGCAGGAATGAAACTCTGCTAAGTAATGCAACACCCTTTCTTTGTTTATAATTAAACTCGATTTATATTATTAGCATCCATTTGGCTAGGTAACAGGAAACATAATATCAAAACATTGTTTTTCCGTAATTAGTATTCCCACTCCAAGTCAGTCCATGGGGGCTCAAAGATCTTGTCTTCTCAACACCTTCTACTTGGAATCATGGTACAGTTTGTCTTTGTCAAATCAGTTATTAATAGTTCCTGTTAATGATGTAATATTGTTGTTGTTGTTCAGTTGCCCAGTCATGTCCAACTCTTTGTGACCCCATGGACTGCAGCATGCCAGGCCTCCCTGTCCCTCACCATCTCCTGAAGTTTGCCCAAGTTCATGTCCATTACATTGGCAAAGCCATCCAGCCATCTCATCCTTTGATGCCCTCTTTTCCTTCTGCTCTCAACCTTTCCCAGTATCATGGACTTTTCCAATAGTCAGCTTTCACATCAGATGACCAAATACTGGAGTTTCAACATCAGCATCAGTCCTTCCAATAAGTATTCAGGGTTGATTTCCCTTAAGATTGACTGGTTTGATCTCCTTAAGATTGACTGGTTTGATCTCTGATGTAATACTTTGCAATAAATTTAGTGGCTTAAAACAATACACATTTATTCTCTTACAGTTCTGGAGATCAGAAATCCAAAATCAACATGCTAGCAGGGCTATTCTTTTTAGAGGTCTCAGAGGAGCCCCATTTTGTTGCTCTTTCCAGCCTCTTAATGATAATCATAATTCCTTGGCTTATGGCTCATTCCTTAAATCATTCTAACCTCCTTATATTTATTATCCTATCTATTGGTACTGACTCTGATCCCCCTGCTTCCTTCCTAGGAGGACCATTGTGTTTACATTTGGCCCATCAAGATAATCCAAGATTATAACCCTTTTGCAAGATCCTTAACCACACCTGCAGTGCTCCTTTTCATTGTAAAATAATGTATTCACAGGCTCCAGGGATTAGAATGTGGACATCTTTGGGGAGGAAGTTGATCTGCCTACCTTACCAAACTATCTGGGATTTTCTCTCTTCAGAAATTTAGCCCAGTTAGCAGAGGGTAGCTAACAATAGGGGAAATCTTTCTCAGAGATATACTTTCTTGCTGTATTTACATATGCTAACTCCTAACACCTGATTATGTAAATCTTTTTTTCCCCTGGGCCTGGGTTAATCTTGCTTTTTCTTTTCATTCTGATATAATGCCTTAAATTTGATATTTTAAATGTTCAAGAATTGATTTCTCTATACTCTTTAGTTCCCTGTGTTATACCCTCATAGCCATTTGTGCAGAAAATCCTATTATTTTATTATGAATCCTAAATTTTATTATGAAATAAAAACATATATATTAAAAAATATATAGAAAAATGTTCTTGTTGATACCTAAAAATATTAACCTTATGTATCAGAGGTTTCTATAGCAAGAGTAAGGAAAAGAAATCTTTGCTTAAGGAAGATAAAGGACAGAAATGGAATGGATCTAAAAGAAGCAGAAGATATTAAGAAGAAGTGGCAAGAATACACAGAAGAACTGTACAAAAAGATCTTCACGACCCAGATAATCAAGATGGTGTGATCACTCACCTAAAGCCAGACATCCTGGAATGTGTAGTCAATTGGGCCTTAGAAAGCATCACTACAAACAAAGCTAGTGGAGGTGACAGAATTCCAGTGGAGCTATTTCATTCCTGAAAGACGGTGATGTGAAGGTGCTGCACTCAATTTGCCAGCAAATTTGGAAAACTCAGCAGTGGCCACAGGACTGGAAAAGGTCAGTTTTCATTCCAATCCCAAAGAAAAGCAATGCCAAGGAATGCTGAAACTACAGCACAATTGCACTCATCTCACACACTAGTAAAATAATACTCAAAATTCTCCAAGCCAGGCTTCAGCAATACGTGAACCATGCACTTCCAGATGTTCAAGCTAGTTTTAGAAAAGGCAGAGGAACCAGGATGAAATTGCAAACATCTGCTGGATCATGGAAAAAGCAAGAGAGTTCCAGAAAAACATCTATTTCTGCTTTATTGACTATGCCAAAACTGTATGGATCACAATCAACTGTGGAAAATTCTGAAAGAGATGGAAATACCAGACCACCTGACCTGCCTCTTGAGAAACCTATATGCAAGTCAGGAAGCAATAGTTAGAACTGGATATGGAACAACAGACTGATTCCAAATAGGAAAAGTGATACGTCAAGGCTGTATATTGTCACCATGCTTATTTAACTTCTATGCAGAGTACATCAAGAGAAACACTGGACTGGAAGAAGCACAAGCTGGAAACAAGATTGCCGGGAGAAATATCAATAACCTCAGATATGCAGATGACACCATCCTTATGGCAGAAATTGAAGAGGAACTGAAAAGCCTCTTGATGAAAGTGAAAGAGGAGAGTGAAAATGTTGGCTTAAAGCTCAACATTCAGAAAATGAAGATCATGGCATCTTGTTCCATCACTTTGTGGGAAATAGATGGGGAAACAGTGGAAACAGTGTCAGACTGTAATAAAGACTTAATTATAATAGGTCTATAAATATATGAGCAAAATTGGTTACGTGAAAATTAAAATATCTTTCTTTTTAAATTATAGCCATCCTTATATGTGTATTTCTGTGTTTAAAATGTTTCCTTGTGGTTTTAATATGCACTTCGATAATAATTAATAATGTTGAATAACGTTGCATTTTTAGTTTTCATATGTATTTTCATGTTTAAATATTTAATTACTTGTCTATTTAAATTCATCCTATTTCTGAGATTTAAAAATTTTTATAAATTCTGCATATACATTTTAAAGATATATGATTTGCAAATATTTTCTCCCAATTCAATGGTTTGTCCTTTTTAAAATGTTGAGGTAAAGAAAAACAATTTTAATGATAAAAACATATTTCATTTATCAGTTCAGTTCAGTCGCTCTGTTGTGTCCGACTCTTTGCGACCCCATGAACCACAGCACGCCAGGCCTCCCTGTCTATCACCAGCTGTTGGAGTCCACCCAAACCCATGTCCATGGGTTCTTTTCTATTTGTGAATGAGTGTATTATGTCACAAATAATATTTTGTCTTAATCTTCTTGGGCTTGTGTAACAAAATTCCATAGATTGATTGGCTCGCTTAATCACACAAACATTTATTTCTCACAATTCTGATTGGGGAACTCTATGATCAATCCACCTGGATATACTTTTCTAGGGTGGGCACATCCAAAGGCTTAATGTAGGCAGCCCATCAAGTGCCTTTGTCTAAAATCCAGATAACTCTGAGGGGCATCCTAGGCCCATGGCTCCTCTTGCAGTAGCACTAACTTCCTGCTGCCCTTTCTTGTTTATCCCAAGAGTACTTTATTGTAAACATCAGACATGCTAATCTGTTTCAGAAAGAAAAACCAATCTGCAAAAGCTACACACTGTATGATTCCAACTTTGTGACTGTGACGTTCTAGAAAAGGCAAAACTGGGAAGACAGTAAAAGGATCAGTGGTTGCCAAGAATGAGGATGGTGGGAGGGATGAATAGACAGAGCATAGTGGATTTTTAGGGCAGTGAAACTACTCTGTATGATTCCTTAGTGATGGACACATGTCATTATAAATTTGTCCAATCCATTGAAAGTATATTACCCAAAATGAACAGTAACGTAAACTATGGACTTTTAGTAATGATAATGTGTCAATAAAAGCTTGTTAACTATAACAAATGTATCATTCTCATGGTTGGTGTTGATTATCAAGAAGGCCAAGCATACAATGTGTCAGGGAGTACATAGGATATATCTGTACCTTAGTCTCATTTTTTCTGCAAACTTAAAACTGCTCTAAAAAATAAACTTTAAAAGTTGGCTCATTTTAAGCATATAGTTTAATAAGTTTTGTACATCTACATGGTCATGTAACCACTATACAGTCATGATACATGATATTTCCATCATAACAAAAAGTTCACTAAGCTGCTTTGCATTCAGCTCTCAGTACTAGAACCTGGCAACTGCTGATCTACTTTATGTATTTACAGTTTTGCTTTTCATTTTTTGGAACTTGGTAAATGAAATAATGCTGTATGTAATATGAGTCTGAGTTGTTTCCCTTAGTTTGTCTTTTAGAGATTAATTATAGTGCTTTTCTGTATATATAGCTTAGGGATCATAGAAAAAGCAAGAGAGTTGCAGAAAAACATCTATTTCTGCTTTATTGACTATGCCAAAGCCTTTGTGTGGATCACAATAAACTGTGGAGAATTCTGAAAGAGATGGGAATACCAGACCACCTGACCTGTCTCTTGAGAAACCTGTATGCAGGCCAGGAAGCAACAGTTAGAACTGGACATGGAACAACAGACTGGTTCCAAATAGGAAAAGGAGTATGTCAAGGCTGTATATTGTCACCCTGCTTATTTAACTTCTATGCAGAGTACATCATGAGAAATGCTGGACTGGAAGAAGCACAAGCTGGAAACAAGATTTCTGGGAGAAATATCAAAAACCTCAGATATGCAGATGACACCACCCTTATGGCAGAAAGTGAAGAGGAACTAAAAAGCCTCTTGATGAAAGTGAAAGAGGAGAGTGAAAAAGTTGGCTTAAAGCTCAACATTCAGAAAACGAAGATCATGGCATCTGGCCCCATCACTTCATGGGAAATAGATGGGGAAACAGTGAAAACAGTGTCAGACTTTATTTTTTTTTTTGGGGGGGGGGCTTCAAAATCACTGCAGATGGTGATTGCAGCCATGCAATTAGAAGGTGCTTACTTCTTTGGAGGAAATTTATGATCAACTTAGATAGCATATTGTAACACATAGATGTTACCTTGCCAACAAAGGTCCGTCTAATCAAGGCTATGGTTTTTCCAGTGGTCATGTATGAGTGTGAGAGTTGGACTGTGAAGAAAGCTGAGTGCCAAAGAATGGATGGTTTTGAACTGTGGTGTTGGAGAAGACTCTTGAGAGTCCCTTGGACTGCAAGGAGATAGAACCAATCCATCCTGAAACAGATCAGTCCTGGGTGTTCATTGGAAGGACTGATTTTGAAGCTGAAACTCCAATACTTTGGCCACCTCATGTGAAGAGCTGACTCACTGGAAAAGACCCTAATGCTGGGAAGGATTGAGGGCAGGCAGAGAAGGGGACGACAGAGGCTGAGATGGCTGGATGGCATCACTGACTTGATGGACATGAGTTTGGGTAAACTCTGGGAGTTGGTGATGGACAGGGAGGCCTGGCATGCTGTGATTCATGGTGTCACAAAGAGTCAGACACGACTGAGTGACTGAACTGAACTTACATATTTTACTGCTGAAAATTATTCCGTTGAAAATATTTACCATATATAAATATAAATATAAACATAAATATATTTTAATTTTTGTTTAAACCTCTGTTAGGTAGTTAGAATAGGAAACAGGAGTCCAGAATGGCGGTGGCTAAAAGACAAGGAAGGAAAAAACCTGTGAAAATAGAACAAAGGAAGGTCTGAGGACTGGAGTGAGGACCTCAGGTAGAATAAAAAGCACTCCTGGCTAGCCCAATTTACATACAGGCAGAGGGGGAGGAAAAACATAAAAAGAGGAGCCAAAGGTCTGGGACTATTTTCTCTTCTCTTCGTGTTTTTGGGTCGGCATGCCCTCATGCCTTGAGGATGTATTTTCCTGCTATTTTCTAAATAAAATTGAGTTGTAACACGGAGTGTAACAATGATCTGTCTAAGAGCTATAACGCAGTCTGTTCGAGACCCAAGAGCTATAACACGGTCTGTCTGAGAGCTATGATAGGCCAAGGGCTCTAACATCCCATCACTTCAAATTTTTGTTGAGATGAGACGGAACCAAGGAGAATACACTCGCTTGACACTTCCAATCAGAAGTTGGCAGACACTTGGGAATGATTCTAGTTTGGAGCTATTTTGAACATTCATATACAACACTTTGTGTGGCTATGCTTCCATTTTTATGGAATAATGACATAGAGGTAGAATTGCTGGGTCTTCAATAAATGCTTATTTTTGTGCTTATTTTTAGAAGAAACTACTAAATTATTTTTCCAAAGTTAATGTATCATTTTCCTTTCCCACAAGCAAAGTATGAGTTCTTTAGTACTCCAGATCTTCTCAAATTCTTGGCGTTTTCAAGATTTTTAATCTTGGCCTTTTTAGAAGTGCTTATTGGTGTTTCCTGTCTCCTGTACATCACTGCAGATGGTGATTGCAGCCATGATATTAAAAGATGCTTACTCCTTGGAAGGAAAGTTATGACCAATTTAGATTGCATATTCAAATGCAGAGACATTACTTTGCCAACAAAGGTCCATCTAATCAAGGCTTTGGTTTTCCCAGTGGTCATGTATGGATGTGAGAGTTGGACTGTGAAGAAAGCTGAGCGCCAAAAAATTGATGCTTTTGAGCTGTGGTGTTGGAGAAGACTCTTGAGAGTCCCTTGGACTGCAAGGAGATCCAACCAGTCCATCCTGAAGGAAATCAGTCCTGAGTGTTCATTGGACGGACTGATGCTGAAGCTGAAACTCCAGTACTTTGGCCACCTCATGCGAAGGGTTGATTCAAAGACCTTGATGCTGGGAGGGATTGGGCGCAGGAGGAGAAGGGGACGACAGAGGATGAGATGGCTGGATGGCATCACCGACTCAATGGACATGAGTTTGGGTGAACTCCGGGAGTAGGTGATGGACAGGGAGGCCTGGTGTGCTGTGATTCATGGGGTTTCAAGGAGTCAGACAGGACTGAGTGACTGAAATGAACTGATTGGTGTTTCCTTGCATTTTTAAAATTTTTATTGAAGCATAGTTGATTTATAATAGTATATTAGTCTTAGTTGTACAGCATAGTGATTCAGTGTTTTTAAGTATATTTTCCTTTGTAATAAATTATGTGAATTGTGTCTTATGCTTATTTGGCAATCATATTTCTTCTTCAGTAAAGTGCTTTTTTTTTTTTCTCTCTCCCTATTGGATTTTTGTGTTTTCTTAATTTTGAGTTGTATAATATTATTTTTTTATATATTCTGGATCGTATTAGGGTTCTCCAGAGACACAGAACCAGTAAGATGTGCATATATATGTCTTGTAGGTTTTATATGAAATTGAAAGTGTTAGTTGCTCAGTAGTGTTTGACTCTTTGCAATCCCATGGACTGTGGCTCACCAGCTTCCTCTATCCATAGAATTCTCCAGGCAAGAATTCTGGAGTAGGTAACTATTCCCTTCTCCAGGTGATCTTCCCATCACCAGAGATCTAACCTGGTTTCCTGCATTGCAGGTGGATTATTTACCATTGAGCCATAATGGAAGCCCCATGTATACACACACACACACACACACACACACACACACACAGGCACATATATGATAGATTTATTATAGGAATTGTCTCCATATTTATAGAGACCAAAAGAGTCCCACAGTCTGCTATTCAAAACTGGATGACCAGGAGTGAGTGGTACAAATCAGTCTAACTCAGGGACTTTCCTGGTGGTCCCTTAAGAATCTGCATTTCCTCTGCAGGGAGGGATAGGTTTGATTTCTGGTTGGGGAACTGAGATCCTGCATGCTGTGAGATACAGCTAAAAAATAAACAAACAAAAAACAATCCTACTCAGAAGGTCTGAGGGATAGAAATCAGGTGAGCTGCTAGTCTAACTTCCAGATCAAGGCTGGAATTCCTGAGAACTGGGGAGTTGCTTCTTTAAATCTGGAGCTGAAGATCCATAAAGTAAGTGCTCTGGTGTCTGAGGGCAGGAAAAGATGTACATCTCAGGTGTTAAGAAAAAGGGAAATCCTCCTTCCTCCACCTTTTTGTCCTAATCAGGCCTTCAAGGGTGCTTGCTCCCATTGTTAAGGGAAAATCTTCTTTACTCAGTCTATGGATTCATATGTTAATCTCTCCTGGAAACAGCTTCACAGACATACCCTTAGCCCAGTCAAGTTGACTCAAAAAATTAGTCATCACATGGATGCAAATCTATTATCATATATGTGGTTTGCAAGTATATTCTCCCAGTGAATGGTTTGTCATTTTTTAAGAGTATCTTTGAAGCAGCAACAGACGTGAATTTTGATGAAGTGTAGGTTATTATTTTTATATGTCTGTGATTTTTAGACTTATCTGAGAAATCTTTCAACAAAAATTTATGTAAGTTCAAGTAGATAGTCTATATTTTCTCCTAAATGTAGTGTGTTTTCATCACTTATGATTAGGTCTACAATCCATTTTGAGTTATTTTTAACATCAATTAATAATTGAGAGTTATTTTTTTAATATGGATATTACTTGTAATCAGCACCATTTGCTAAAAGAACTAGAATTTCCACACTAAATACACTAAATCCCTTGGTATCTTTGTCAAAAATCATCTGGCCATAGAAGGGTGTGTGCTAAGTCACTTCAGTCATGTTTGGCTCTTTGTGATCCTATGGACTGTAACCTGCCAAACTCCTCTGTCCATGGGATTCTCCAGGCAAGTATGCTGCAGTCAGTTGCCCTGTCCTCCTCCAGGGGATCTCCTGGGCCCAGGGATCAACTTGCATCTCCTGTGGCTCCTGCATTGCAAGAAGGTTCCTTACCACTGAGCCACTGGGAAAGCCACATTGGCCATATATAGAGTCAATGTGTGGACTTACTATTCTGCTCCATTTTGGGTTTTTGTTTGTTTTTAATTTTTTTTAAATCTGTAAGCCAAAACCCCATTGTCTTGATTTCTGCAGCTTTTTAGTAGCTCCTGAAATCAAGGAGTGTAAGACCTACTTGATTTTCTTTTCCAAACTCTTTTGGAAAAACAATTAACTTTAACAAAACACTTTAACTTCCATGTATGTCTTATAATAATGTCTTTTTTTTTTTTTGTCAAAATGTTGTCAGTTTTTACTCCCCACAATTTAAAACCTATGGGACTTTGTTTTTGCATTGAGTACATGGATCTATGTAAAGAGAACTGATCACTTTTATATCAATTTTGGCAGTTTCTTTTGTTAGACTTAAATCCCCATTATGGGTCATATTTTTCAACCTCTTTGCATCCCTGGTAATTTTGTTGATTTCACTGCAGTTACTGTGGGTTTAATATTCTTGGGTGCTAAATAATTTTGTATTTTGTTGTTCCAGAATGTAATTATTTGCAGATTTGCTTGATCTTTTTGAGGTCTGTTTAAGCTTTGTTTTGGCTCCATTCAAAGACTTTTTTTTTTTAACTTTTTATTTTATATTGGAGTATAGCCAATGAACAATGTTGTGACAGTTTCAAGTGGACAGCAAAGGGACTCAGCCAAACATATATATGTATCCATTCTCCCTCCAAGTCCTTCCCATTCAGAGTTCCACATAACATTGAGAAGAGTTCCCTGTGCTACAAGTGGGTCCTTATTGATTATCCATTTTAAATTTGGCAGTGTATACATGTCCATTCCAGACTCCCTAACTATCCCTTCCCCTCATTCTTTCCCCTTGGCAACCATAAAGTTCATTCTCTAAGTCTGTGAGTCTGTTTCTGTTTTGTAATTATGCTGATTTGTATTTTTTCTTTTTAGATTTCACATATAAGGGATATCAAACTATATTTCTCCTTCTCTTGTCCAACTAACTTCTCTCAGTATGACAATCTCTAGGTCCATCAATGTTGCTGCAAATGACCCTATTTCATTTTTTTTAATGGCTGAGTGATAATATGTACCACATCTTCCTTATCCATTCCTCTGTCGATGCACATTTAGGTAGCTTCCATGTCTTGGCGATGTTAAACAGTTTTGCAATGAAAACGGGTGTACGTATCCTTCAGACCGTATTTTCGTTTTATGAAATCTCACCACTGTACATGGAGTGAGCAAGAAACATATCCCATGCTTTGTGACATCTTGGAATCCCAATTCTATTTTGACCAGACTCAGGATATTTCCTCCCATCTATTAATATTCACAGATCAGTACACAAACAAACTGCATGTTCTCTCTCTTTCCCTTTTCTCTCCCTTTTCCTTCCCTTCTGTTCATCTCCCTTCCCTTTTTCTTCTCCTTCTCCTCTTTCTTCCTACTATTCTTCCTACTTCTACTTGTTTTTTTTTTTCTTTCCTCTGTCTGTGTCTCTGTGTGTGTGTCTCTCTCTCCCTCCTTTCCTCTCTTCTGCCCTCTCTGTGCAATTCCTCCTACTCAGTATTTCACTTATAAATTCTGTCTGACTTGAATTTCCCAAGATCTAATCTTGATCTCCTTAATCCCTTGCTATGTAGCCTGAAAACTGACTCCAGTGATTAAGCAGTGGCGATCCTAGGATTTACATTTTTAAAAAAAAATCTTTTAAAGAGGTAAAAGGATCCTTTGATGGTTGTAGTCCAATGTCTAAAAATTCTTGTTTCATGTAAATCCTGTTTCTTACTGTGGACAGCAGGAGAACAAGTCTAATAGCAATTAATCCTTTATTTGAGGGAATTACAAATCATGAAATTGACTAGACTTGTAGTTGACCTGTTTTATTCAACTTGAAAAACAGCTATGAATTGATAAAATATTAAAGTTTATATAAATGTCTATCATTTTTATCAAACATATTCATATACCAGTGAAGTGACATAGATTTATCAAAAGTACAGCATTAGAATATACTGCCAACCTCTTGCTCATCCTTTCCCCCTGAACTGGAAGAGACAGAATTAATTTGAAGCTGATAATTATATGTGCAAAGCTTATGACTATTCTGAAAAAGAAAAATACATTTTAAAGAATTTTACTCACTGACATTATATAAGTGGAAATTTACTGATTTTTAACAGAGAAACAAATATTTGCCCATTCCAGGTAAAAATAACCTATCACTTAGTACATTTCATCTTGGATATATGACTCCATTCAGTTCAGTCCATACCAACAACCTTTTCTATTGCCTGTTTTGTGCTAATGTGTCATAAGTTTTCAAGGACATTATCAATTTCTGACTTTGAATCCTGTTTTCAGATATTTTGTTAATACTTTCATTTGAATCTCTCTAATCATAAGGACTTACGGGATTTTTTTTTTCCATCAACACACTTTAATATAGACTCCTTTACATCTTTATATGTTATATATCACTGGATGAATTTCCGGTTGGATTTTTATAGATCTTCAGTAGTTTTTTAGTTACAAAATAGAAATTTCAATTAATGTTTCAGCTTCCTCGATTTTTAACTATTGTATTTCTAAATAGAATTATTCCTTATATATTACTCTGCATCCAAATGATCAATAGAAATCATGATATATGCCTTATACTGTGAATATAGAAAGAAGAGACTGTGAAGAAAAGAATTGTTTAATTCAAAGATTTCTAAACTTTACTTGAGCATGAAACAATTTTGTTCATAACACATGTAGTCACATCCTGCAGAAACATGTTCTGTGGAACCTCACACTGGGAATGCTGATTAAATATAAATCTCATAAAGCTACTAGATTTGGATTAGATGAAAAGGAATAAAAATCTACCAATTTTAAACAGGATAGAAATAAAACATTTACAATAATCATCTATCTTCTTTTAAAAGTGTTTCTTGTATTTGAATTATGGATAATTATATTTTTCAGAGGTTACAGAGTAAGGAGTTGACAAGAAAAGGCTGCAAGAGGGAATTATTTGGGACAAAAGAATAATTCTATATCTAGTCTCTGGTGGTGGTGTAACATAACTCTATAGGTATTTATTAGAATTTATAGAACTGTAAACCAATAGGAATAAATTTTATGGTTTATAAATTATGGATAATTTATCATAGATGAATGTAATTCTGTTTTAGGAGAAAACCCTGCCTTTGAATTGCATTCACTTGTGGAAATAAGTCCATAGCTATTTTCATGTCTCATTCATATAGCCCCCTAGCTATATTTTCCATGAAAAGGAAAGACAGCGTTTAAAGTGTTTAGAGATTTCTTGCATACAAAATAGCCTGAAGATATTGGGGAAGAATAGCAATTATTCCCAATATGCATAATATTACTTAGATAAAGAAAACATGTACATTTCTTTTTTTCTCACCTCAAATATATAATCTCATATTTGGAAAACAAGTGTGGGGCAGACAAAGGCTAAATTATTAGCATTTTATTTGTGTAATAGCATTAGAAGAAATGCTGTTAGTTTAAATTAAAGCACAGCAAGGCACTTCTGCATAATTCAAGCAAACAAATTAACAAATAAACTCCAGCCTTCTTATTACTGCTTCCTAAATTGCTGCGCAGCTTAAAGATGATGAGAAAACTATTTTATAATGAAGGGTGATCACAAGAGGACAGAGGTGAAAATGTAGGAAAACTCACTTTCTAGACGATAGAAGATGCAGCCAATGTCTAATTCTTTGAAGAACTTTAAGCACTGTTAATTATAGAATGAAATGCAAAAATATATTCTTAAGAGAAACTTGTTTGAAAGAAAGGTCTTTCTGAACTTTTATTTCCATTGTGTTCTTTGTTGATGCTTCAGGTAAGCAAAATAATCAGCCACAGAAATGTGATGTTTAGGTAATGCAAACAGAGAATACATAGGCCAATTATAGAAACCTGCTGTTAGAGCTGCACTTGCAATGAGCATGTAGAAACAATTGTCTATGCAGCAGAAGACATACTGTTCATTTAAATGTCCTTATACCTGAAAGATGATGCAGTGAAAGTGCTGCAGTCAATATGCCAGCAAATTTGGAAAACTCAGCAGTGGCCACAGAACTGGAAAAGGTCAGTTTTCATTCCAATCCCAAAGAAAGGCAATGCCAAAGAATGCTCAAACTACCGCACAATTGCACTCATCTCACATGCTAGTAAAGTAATGCTCAAAATTCTCCAAGCCAGACTTCAGCACTACGTGAACCATGAACTCCCTGATGTTCAAGTTGGTTTTAGAAAAGTCAGAGGAACCAGAGATCAAATTGCCAACATCAGCTGGATCATGGAAAAAGCAAGAGAGTTCCAGAAAAACATCTATTTCTGCTTTATTGACTATGCCAAAGCCTTTGACTGTGTGGATCACAATAAACTGTGGAAAATTCTGAAAGAGATAGGAATACCAGACCACCTAACCTGCCTCTTGAGAAATCTGTATGCAGGTCAGGAAGAAACAGTGAGAACTGGACATGGAACAACAGAATCGTTCCAAATAGGAAAAGGAGTACATCAAGGCTGTATATTGTCACCCTGCTTATTTAACTTCTATGCAGAGCACATCATGAGAAACGCTGGACTGGAAGAAACACAAGCTGGAAACAAGATTGCCTGGAGAAATATCAATAACCTCAGATATGCAGATGACACCACCCTTATGGCACAAAGTGAAGAGGAACTCAAAAGCCTCTTGATGAATGTGAAAGAGGAGAGTGAAAAAGTTGGCTTAAAGCTCAACATTCAGAAAACGAAGATCATGGCATCTGGTCCCATTACTTCATGGGAAATAGATGGGGAAACAGTGGAGACAGTGTCAGACTTTATTTTTGGGGGCTCCGAAATCACTGCAGATGGTGACTGCAGCCATGAAATTAAAAGACACTTACTCCTTGGAAGAAAAGTTATGACTAACCTAGATAGTATATTCAAAAGCAGAGACATTACTTTGCCGACTAAGATCCGCAAGTCAAGGCTATGGTTTTTCCTGTGGTCATGTATGGATGTGAGAGTTGGACTGTGAAGAAGGCTGAGTGCCAAAGAATTGATGTGTTTGAACTGTGGTGTTGGAGAAGACTCTTGAGGGTCCCTTGGACTGCAAGGGGATCCAACCAGTCCATTCTGAAGGAGATCAGCCCTGGGATTTCTTTGGAAGGAATGATGCTAAAGCTGAAGTTCCAGTACTTTGGACACCTCATGAGAAGAGTTGACTCATTGGAAAAGACTCTGATGCTGGGAGAGATTGAGGGCAGAAGGAGAAGGGGATGACCTAGGATGAGGTGGCTGGATGGCATCACGGACTTGATAGACATGAGTCTGAGTGAACTCCGGGAGATGGTGATGGACAGGGAGGCCTGGCGTGCTGCGATCCATGGGGTCGCAAAGGGTTGGACACGACTGAACAACTGAACTGAACTGAACTGATACCTGCATGAGGAAATGTTTTCTGTGAGCTTTTACAACAAATTGAATTGGCAAAAGACTTTATGAATCTCTCCTCTTTCCTGAACTTCTAAAGGTACTACAAAGCACTTAAATAGTAATGAGAACTAATATTTATGCTAGGTGTTTGCATCTATTTCTCCAATTCTCACTAAATTGAATGTGCATAGGAAAAAATTGAGAATATTGAAAATATGATTTAACTATCTAAGATATGAATTTTGTGAACTATATAATAGGTTTTTATACCTAGATTATATGATATAAAAGCCTGTTCTTTTATTTGTGATGGAATTATTGAACAAATATTTATTGATTGCCATTCTTACTCTAAGCATTTTACAAGTATCAAAATATTGTCTCTGTGTCCATTTAGAACACATTGGGGAAAGAAAGAAAAACACTGAAAAAATATAAAAATCATTTTTCTATTTTATTCATGATTGCTGATGTGAAGAAGACATAAATAGTGCTTTGAGAATGTATTTCAAAAAGTTGTAATCTAGTGGGTGATGGTGAAGGAGGGTTATCCAGACAGACTAATGTGAAAATATATAAGATCACAGTGTTCCAGAGAGAATCATCTTAAATTTTGAGCTGATTTAGGGAGCCATTACATTATTTGAAATGATTTAAAAAAAATGGATGTTGTTATTTTTTAAAAAACACATAATAAGCATTTTGTATCAGCCATTATCCTATTGATAATTATTTTAGAAGTTCTTTCACCCAAACTTTTCCCCAAATTTGCTGCCAGTGTAATTTAAGGTACCAATGAATAAATTTTCATATTCCCATTACACTGATTGAATTGATAAATTTAAGGAGATAGGCAATTTAGTCCAAAGTCAACTCTTCTTTTGAGGTCCAAGTGAAATGCCATCCTCTTTGTCATGCTTTGCTTAATTAATCTTTCCATCTGATTTTTCCAGTATGTGTCAGCTATTCTTGCAATGATGTTGTGAAACAAATCACCTCATGCTCTGTGGCTTTTAACAATTGATGCTTATTTATTATTCATAAATCTATAGGACTTGTCTGATCCAGACTGTGGATCTAGTTTAGTTGTGCTTTGTCAATCCACATTCTCCCTGAATTAGCAGAAATCTGAGACATATCCTTTTTGTGGCAGATACAGTACCAAAAAGTAGTTTTGCAAAAAGACATAATACTTCTTGGGGGACTTTTTTGGTGGTGGCTCAGGAGGTAAAGAATCTGCCTGCAATGCAGGAGACCTGAGTTTAATCCCTGGTTTGGAAAGATCCCCTGGAGAAGGGAATGGCAATCCACTCCAGTTTATTCCCTGGAAAATTTCATGCACAAAGGAGCCTGGTGAGCTACAGTCCATGGGTTCTCAAAGAATCAGACACGAATGAACAACTAACACATATAATACCTTATTTTTTTCATTTTGCTGTGGTGATTGCAGCCATGAAATTAAATTCCTTGGAAGGAAAGTTAAGACCAACCTAGATAGCATATTCAAAAGCAGAGACATTACTTTGCCAACAAAGGTCCATCTAGTCAAGTCTATGGTTTTTCCAGTGGTCATGTATGGATGTGAGATTTGGATTATGAAGAAAGCTGAGCACCAACGAATCGAGGCTTTTGAATTGTGGTGTTGGAAAAGACTCTTGAGAGTCCCTTGGACTGCAAGGATATCCAAGCAGTCCATTCTAAAGGAGATTGGTCCTGGATGTTCTTTGGAAGGAATGATGTTAAAGCTGAAACTCCAGTATTTTGGCCACCTCATGCGAAGAGTTGACTCATTCGAAAAGACTCTGATGCTGGGAGGGATTGGGGGCAGGAGGAGAAGGGGACGACAGAGGATGAGATGGATGGGTGGCATCACCGACTTGATGGACGTGAATTTGAGTTAACTCCGGGAGTTGGTGATGGACAGTGAGGCCTGGCGTGCTGTGATTCATGGGGTCACAAAGAGTCAGACACGACTGAGTGACTGAACTGAACTGAACTGATGTTATTTTTTAATATTTATTTATAAATGATGATTGCTTTACAATATTGGTTTGATTTCTGCCATACATCAACATGAATTAATCATAGGAATATATATATACCCTCCCTCTTGAATCTCCCTCCCACCTCCTTCCCATTCCCACCCCTCTAGGTTATTACAGAATCCAAGTTTGAGTTCCCTGAGTCAAACAGCAAATTCCTATTGGCTATGTATTTATATATGTTAGTGTCTATGCTTTCATGCCTCTTATGACTTTGACTCAGAACTAATATACTTTCACTTCTCTCCATATCCCTATGGCCAAAGCAAGCAAATCATGACCAAGGCCAGAATCAACAGTTCAAGGAAATGGGCCCATCCTCTGTCATTGGTAGAAGAGATTGAATAATAGAAGTCAATAACATAAGCTAACATACAATAGCATTTAATATGTGCATATGTTTATCATCTGTTATATTTAAATATATCTTAGGTAATTGTTAATATGTGTGGTGCCAAGAAAATGCTAAAATTCACTTATTCTGACTTCATGGAATCTGTTGTGGAGTACTTATTTACATAGAAAAATGATTGGATAAATAAAGGAACAAATATTATTTTAATTCATCATTTCATTTTTAAAGAACAATAAGTTCCTTGATAATATAAATAACATATAAACATACAAAGGGAATAATTAAAGGAAAATATAAATTCAACAACTCCATTGAGAATTTAGAAGCCTCCACTCAGAAAATTTTCTTCTTTCTCTGAGTTAGCCAATATCCTTTTTTTTTTTTTTTTTGTGGTGATTATATCATTGCTTTACTTTAGAGTTTGAGGACCCACGTATTTGCTCGTAAACAATAGAGCTTATTAATAATCTTATTGTTGTTAGAGTTATCACAGTTATTAACTGTGACCTTTTTTAATGTTAGACAATTAACAACATAGTGCATTAATTCTCTTGTGACCTGCTTTTTTCATCAAATATTCTATCTGAAATTTATCCATATTGACATATGTTTTTTTTTTTTTTTTTTTTAGTTTTTTATTTTTTAAATTTTAAAATCTTTAATTCTTACATGCATTCCCAAACATGAACCCCCCTCCCACCTCCCTCCCCATAACATCTTTCTGGGTCATCCCCATGCACCAGCCCCAAGCATGCTGCATCCTGCGTCAGACATAGACTGGCGATTCAATTCACATGATAGTATACATGTTAGAATGTCATTCTTCCAAATCATCCCACCCTCTCCCTCTCCCTCTGAGTCCAAAAGTCCGTTATACACATCTGTGTCTCTTTCCCTGTCTTGCATACAGGGTCGTCATTGCCATCTTCCTAAATTCCATATATATGTGTTAGTATACTGTATTGGTGTTTTTCTTTCTGGCTTACTTCACTCTGTATAATTGGCTCCAGTTTCATCCATCTCATCAGAACTGATTCAAATGAATTCTTTTTAACAGCTGAGTAATACTCCATTGTGTATATGTACCACAGCTTTCTTATCCATTCATCTGCTGATGGACATCTAGGTTGTTTCCATGTCCTGGCTATTATAAACAGTTCTGCGATGAACATTGGGGTACATGTGTCTCTTTCAATTCTGGTTTCCTCAGTGTGTATGCCCAGAAGTGGGATGTTGTTCTACTTCATCCATTTTTATTGGTGTATATTATTTTTAAAAGTAATATCAATTTTTTCATTATGCTCAACAGGAGCTCTTATATAGGTTATATACCAGCCTTTTACTAAGTTTTTCAAAGCAAATATCTTCTTTAATTTGTAATGTGTTTTACAGTTGTAACAGTATCATTTAATGAACAGACGTTCTTAGTCCTTCCCAATTTATCAAAATTTTCCCTTATTTTTAGTGCACATGTGTCTTAAGATATAACTTGAGTAAATAAACATATTTTCCATTATCATCTTTCAAAGATTTATCTTTATTTCATCTGAAATTGATCTTATTTCTGGTCATGAGGTAGGTCATGTCTGGTAGCATTTTTTTCTTACAGATGCTGACTTGGTTTTGAATCATTCATTGAGAGATTAATCCTTTACCCATTGATCTGTATAGTGGTGTGCTCATCTTATGACTGGGCTGTTTTGGTTTTCTATTCTGTTCCAGTATTCTATTTACTATCTCTATGAGTTAATTATAGCTTTTAAATGACTTCATATTTGTTCAGGTTACTGCTACTAACTTACTTTCATTCAAGAATGAAATGACACTTGTCAGTGTCCACAAAAATCACCTGAAGTGGTTATGACTGGAATTTTATTAATACAACACATCATTATGGTGAAAACTTTTGTTGTTGTTCAGTCACTAACTTGTGTATGATTCTTTAACCCCATGAACTGCAGCATGCCAGGCTTCCTTGCCCTTCACGGTTTCCTTGAGTTTGCTCAAACTCATGTTCCTTGAATCTGTGATGCCATCCAACCATCTCATCCTCTGTCAGCCCCTCCTCCTCAATCTTTCCCAGCATCAGGAACTTTTTCAGTGAGTTGGCTCTTCACATCAGGTAGCCAAAGTACTAGAGTTTCAGCTTCAGCATCAGTCCTTCCAATGAACTTTCAGGGTTGACTTCCTTTAGGATTGACTGGTTTTATCTCCTTGCTGTCCAGGGATCTCTCGAGTCTTTTCCAGCACCACGGTTTGAAAGCATCTTCTTAAGCCCTCAGCCTTCTTTATGGTCCAACTTTCACATCCATACATGACTACTGGAAAAACCATGGCTTTGACTAGATGGACCTTAGTTGGCAAAGTGATGTCTCTGATTTTTAATATGCTGTCAGGTTTATCACAGCTTTCCTGCCAAGAAGCAAGTATCTTTTAATTAATGTGGCTATAGTCACCATCTGCTGTGGTTTTGGAGCCCAAGAAAATGAAATCTGTCACTGTTTCCACTTTTCCCCCATCTATTTGCCATGAAGTGATGGGACCAGATGCCATGATATTTGTTTTTTGAATATTGCATTTTAAGCCAGCTTTTTCACTCTCCTCTTTCACCTTCATCTAGAGGCTCTTTAGTTCCTCTTCACTTTCTGACGTTAGTGTGGTATCATCTAAATATCTGAGGTTGTTGATATTTCTGCACGCATTCTTGATTCCAGTTTGTGACTCATCCAGCCTAGCATTTCTCATGATGCACTCTGCATATAAGTTAAATAAGCAGGGTAACAATATACAACCTTGATGTACTCCTTCCCCAATTTGAGCCAATTTGTTGAGCCTCCCTATTATTCTTCTAATCTTTTAAAACTATTTTTTTATTAATCTTTATTAGATATAGTTGCTTTACAACATTATGTTAGTTTCTACTGTACAGCAAAGTGAATCAGCTATACATATACATATATCCCCTCTTTATTGAATTTCCTTCTCATTTAGTTCACCACAGAGCATCAAGTGAGTTCTCTGTGTTATACAGTAGATTCTTCCATGATACCTATCTTGAACATGGTATATCTCTTCATTTACTTATTCCTTCTTAATTTTTTACTTAGTCATAATTTATACTTTATAATTTTGTAATTAGTGAATTTATTCACATATCACATTTGTATGCTACTATAAATAGAATGTAGTGTACTTTCATTTATAGTAGATTTTTTTAAATATAAAGATTGTTCTTTTCATTATTTTCTTTGTGGAGCACAGAACTTGATTAATCATAATCTTTGTTGCAAATTTATTTTCAATTTAATCTATTTTTCAGTCTTGATTGTTTTTTGTTTCTTTTATTTATTTTTGACTTTTGAAATAGTGTAGTTTATACCCATGATCAATGAAGCAATTGTCAGTTTCCTTGTATATAACTAATAAGTATTCAGATATACCAAAATATTCTTGCCTGGAGAATCCCATGGACAGAGGAGGCTGGCAGGCTACAGTCCATGGGGTTGCAAAGAGTCAGACAGGGCTGAGAGACTAACATGCACACATATACCAAAATATTTACCTCATTTTAAGCTAGTTCTCCCCATGTGTATGTCAGATCTTCCTGCTTAGCAGGATAATTTTCCTTCTGCCTAAGGTACACTTGTAGAACTTCTCTGTTAACATCAGCTGGTTGTAGTCTTTCACATTTTGTTTTCCCTAAAATTGTCTTTATTTTACACTTGTTCTTGAAATATATATTCATTGAATTCAGGATTCCAGATTGACACTTAACTTCATTAGTGCTTTGAAGATACTACCTACAGGATAGGGATGCAGAGTGCATTTGCTCCTGGGTCAACCTCACATTGAGGATGAATCCCTATATTATGGAAGTCCCAACTTCCTGCAAGACTCCCTAACTAGAGTCTAAATATTGTGTTCTGTGAACCAAAGCTGAAAACTCAATGTTACCGAGTTTGCCATCACTATCAGAGCGATAGAAACTTTAATGGTCTTCTGACCTCCATGCTCAGTACTGTCCTTTCTTCTTTGTGTTTCAGTTTTTACTTACTCTCAAGACAGCTCTTTTATACATAAGCCAAAATTGTATAAAATATTTCATTTTTTTTTCAGTGGCCAATATCTTAAATATCTAACCAGGCATATTACTAGAAACAAAATTGTCTGACACTTTGCAGATTGCAAACAGTGAAAACTTGTTTCATAATTTAATATTTTAACTATTTTTGTTGCCAATTTAAATATTTATTTACATATTTAGGAATATGTGCTCTTAAACATTATCTCTGAGTTTCATTTGCTCCTTGAAATATAAGATGGAAGAATCTATCTGGATTTCTTTCCTTGCCTCATACAGAAACAGTTTAATTTTTGCCTGCAAGTCATAAACTTGACCCTGGGTCTAAGCTTACAACAAAAGACTAGTTAAGCACATCTTACACATCTTGTTTTGCACTTAATTTCTGCTCATTTCTATTTGCACGTTATTTTTTTCATAATTATTATAGCTGGGTTTTATTCTAGATTCTAAGATGCTTTTCCAATGCTGTTGTTGTGGGAAGTGGATTCCTGTCTATTCCATCTTAGTTTTGCTAATTTAGTCAGTACTCCACTGATAATTCCCTGTGGACTGTAACTGGTATGCTTCTACCTGGATCCTAGCCATGATCTCTAGATTTCTAGGACTCTCTACTAGTGGCCTGCTATCTACCTGGCTCTCAGACTGGAAGCAGGTATTTCCCCAGTCTCCTTGTCCTGTGAGCAATGAATTCTGCATCAAAAAGATTATTCAGAATGTATTTCCAGCATTGTATATCCTAATTATTTAGGAGAACCTGTGACATTCTCATACTAATGAAGAATCAGAGCAGTCTAAGAGAACTAATGAGGAAAAGCTAATTTTAAATTAAAGGAGTATATGAGAACTAGGGAGAAAAGGAAATTCATGTGAAACTCACAGGGAATATTGCATTTATTATTGGTTAGATTTTGAACTTATTAACTTAGTTACATCCCATTATGGAGATAAGTTTCAAAATAGATCATTTACTTAATTAGTTCTGAACTTTTCAAAACTTGAAATTCTCCAAATTGTTAAAATACGCTTTAAATCAGTAAGGAAGAATTTACTCAAACACTATCTAATTCACACTTTAGAACATTACCTTGTAAAATTTTATCTTTTTTTTTTTTTTTTCAAAGAAAGACACAGATCTCCTCAACAGATACAACTAGCAGCAATGGAATCTTATCTTGGAGGACTGTTGAAAACTGCTCCTGATGATTAATTGTACATGATTGCTGCATAATTTATGTTTCATGCTTTCATTCTATACATTTGAATAAATTTTGCTTGGCCATATTGAGCAGCAGTTAACCACTCAAATGGACAGACTTACCTATTTTTATATTCATGTATTCAGCAAGAGCAATTTTGAAGTCAACAGTAAATAAATACAACATTAGATTATCTGTACAGTTCAGTGGCACAAGTATAAAGATATTTTCCAATGTAATTTCTATCAATGATTGGAAGTTTTAGTAAATTGTATTTAAAAATGCAATTTTGTGGTATTCAGGTATAATTTTTGAGTAAAGCAAACATTACTCTTGATTTCCCATTTTATCTCTATTCCTTACATTCAAATCCATAATCAAGGTGGGATCTAACTCCAAAATATACAATGAACAATCTCTGTTTTTCCATCTTCAATCTCTTCAGCCTATTCTAAACCAGGATAAAATCTCACAAGCCTATTGTTATTTTCCTAATGGTCCTCCTTCCTCCACTCTTGTCCATGCTAATGACATACCATCCCCATGCTAACAGCATACCATCCCCATGCTAACAACATGCCATCCCCCTTTCCACACGGCAGCAGTGAGGGTACTTTTTTTTACATAAACCCCATCATAAAAATACACCTATCTACAAGTCCACTGTGGGTTCCATTGTGTTTCATATAAAAATCCAAACTTCACATGGTCTGTAATAACTTAGATCCTGTTTAGCCTCTTTCCTTTTAAAAATTATTCTACCACTTTCTTCCTAGTTTAATATTTTGTAGTCACAATGATTATTTTATTTTCCTTTTTAGAAAAGATTTTCTCGAAGTCTTTGTGATTGCTGATTGCTGCTCTCTCTCCCATGGACACACTGCCTTGCATATGTCTTTGACCTCTGTATTTTTTATATCAGTTCAGATAACAAACCTCAGTGAGGCTTTCCTTTCTAATGCTATTCTCCTCTCCATTTTCATCTGTAACTTTCCACAAAATTATTATATTTTAAATATGAAGTGATCATCTTTATGCATTTAATACTGATTTTTTTTTTTGCTGTTATGACGTCAGTCTTCTGTCTTCAGTATCTGTCTTCTCTATCTGCCACAACTAGTAAGAAGCCTGATACACAGTAGGTAGCATTATTATATAAATTAATGAACAATGTAATATAAATTACCAACACATTCGTTCAAAACAAAACTGTAAGGTATGGATATTTAGTAATCCAGAAGAATGAGAGTTAAGAACTTGCCTCAGATCAAAGGATCACTAAGAAGGAAATAACGATGATTCTTTTGACTCCTAGTCAGCGCTCTTTTAAATGTAGCACAATAATGCCACAGTTATCAGACCAGAAATTATTTAATTAAAACAGGACTGAGATATATATTGCTACATTCAGTTTAGTTCCTATCAAAAAATTCCATTCACTTCCAAAATTAATGTATTTTTCATAAATGTTATTATTTCTGTTATTTTTCTAATAAATGAAATATACATAGCCTACCTTACTGAAAGTAATGTCATCCATAACAAAGCAGATTATATTGGATCAATTTCTTAAAGAAAGAACAAAATACACATAGGAAATATTTGAAGGCAATAGAGAGCAACCACCACAGGCATAATGAGGTAGGCTACAATATCTGACAGAAGAAAATGTGAACTCCACATTAATTTGTTTTTCTCCCTGAGGCAAGATATGGAAAGTCAGTGCAGGGAAACAGTTATTTAGGAAAAAAAAAAAATACAGTAGTCTTGCTAAACTAAGGAGAAAGATACTGGAGTTCAGGTTTGCCAGACAATCTAAGATTCGAGGAGTAACATCAGAGGGAAGAGGAGAATTCACGAACATAGAACCTTAAACTGGGTTTGTAAATTCCACTCTAGGATTTTACTGATTCATAAAGTACAAATGTACGGGACTAAACTGGTAGAAACCTAGTGAAAATGTTTGAGAAGTTAAAGTGCTGAGTAGAAATCTTAGCAGCTGCATGATGGCAGAGGTTGAGTTCAAACAGTGCCAAGATGGAGGATTGTAAATATTCCCATTTTGTCAGTTGAAACACAGGAATGTCCACATCTTTGAAGTAGGTGCTAAGATCTTGAAGGAAGGGTTAAGATGAATGCTATTATTATATCCTTTGTAATGCATAAAGTCTTTGGCTGAAAGAAATGAGCTACTTATGTTCTCACTGCATGACAGAAGAAAAATTAATCCTCCGTGGAAGAAGATAGTGTCTTCTGGAACCTTAACCAAATTTCAGATGCAATATGCTGTATTCAATTTAAAATTATGTGGCAAACTAAAAGAAGATCCAAATGACTAACAAGAAAAAAAAGAAAAGAAAATAGAGATAAATCCAAAGACGATTTAGATATGGAAGTTTTACCAGAGATAATACAATAACTTGTTTGCATACTCAGGAAAACAGAGGCAAACATGGAAAATTACAGGAGAAACTAAAATGGATAAAATTCAAGTCAATGGGATATTCTAGAAATGAAAATAAGAATTCAGTAAACCAACCAATATGTTATATTTGTCAAACATAATCACAAGGAAAGGGGGAAATTAGTGAAGTAGAAAACAGATCAGGTGGGAGTAGCCAGACTTGTGTGAATTATTGAAATATAAAAATGATACAGAGGTATATTGTGTTTTAGTGGTTTTTTCCCACTTATTCCAGGAGTTTTGAATATTTCAGCAGGATAGAGGAATGACAGAAGAAAGGTAGAGGTTTTAGACTCCTCGGGTCTCTAGGGCACACAGGAGAGCTTCTGGGCAGGAATTAGAAAAGCCACTGGTTTAAGTGACTGAAGACGTCTCTGAAATGAATTCTGACACCTGGTTTCTTTAACTTTTAAACCCTACTACTTGTCCAAGCAGCTTTACCTTTTCTAATATGTAAAATGGGAAAATAATCCTATTTCCCAAAGTGGCAGTGAGAACTAAGAGAAATGTTTTACATTTCATTTATTGTATTGTCCTGTATCACGACCCCCCAGGTCAATTCCTGGCACATAGTGAGAGTTCAACAAATTCATGTTTATCTTGTTTTGATTTCCTGTCTTCCCTCCAAGGTAACAATTCTAGTCTGGGGACAACTGGTTTTCCAGTGGTGAAATAAATGGCCTCATAAACTCATTTTTTTAAAACAAAGTTAATTTTATTTCCCAGTAAAAAGCTTTCCCCTGCTTTATGTAAAGTACTTTCCAGTGGTCACCCACTTTTCCATCTTTTGTACTTCCTACATAAGCTAATTAAGTTAATGAATAAGCCATTCATCTGAGGCCAGCTAACTGATTATTGTAGAAATAATATGATGAAAAATCCTGTAGTATTAGCTAAACACATTCACAATTCACATTCAAAACTGATAAATGTATTTGTTCTGCCTATCTGAGCAAACAAACGCAAAACCAATTCTGAAATTGCTCAGATGCAAGGGAAAATTAAACATTATTGGAAGAGAGTGTCCATATTTCTATCAAGTGTTTTGGTTTGAGACAGAGTCAGCCAAATGCACATGCATAAAATCACTTGTGTAAAACACAAATATTTATGTTTAATGAAAAAAGGATGCTTAAGATTTACACATAGAAAAAGACAAAATGAAATAAAATATAAAATGCATATTAATGTTCCATATTTTAAGGTATTGAAGGAAATAAATGAATACTTCCAGTAACTTATGTGCATTAGTGCTAAATTTCTCATTATAAATATCTCAAGGGTTTTTTATTGCCATAATTTCTAGATAATAAATTTGGTACTATTCGTATAATCTAAGCTACTTTATAAACTAATGCTGATCTTCAAATTAATCTTCCACTTTTCTACATACACACCATCCTCTACCTTGAACCTCTTATATTCAAATGGAATATTATTACCTCTATGAAGTCTTTTCTTTTTTCTCTTGTGAAGTCTTTTCTGATTACCCTCTGTCTATATCGTCTTCTTTCAGATTCTTAATGTAGTCATAGTTTGTTTGTTTGTTTGTTTTTTCTTTTTTTTTTTCAGTCAAGAAATCTTTATTTGTGAATTATTCTCAATAATTAAGACTGAAATAACATGTAACTTGTGCAAATTCCAGACAATAGAAAAAAGAAAGGGAAATCAATTCCCAACTTGTTTTACAAGGCTAGAACACTGATACCTATATTTGACAAGAAAATTATAAGAAAATCAAATCAAACTACAAGGCAACATGGAAACACAGATGAAAGACTACTGAATTACATATTAACACATAACATCTATTGATATATTCCAAAGATCACACATCACTATCCAGGTGGTGGTTTATCCCAAAATCACAAGGTTGGCTTATCATATTAAAATCAATCAGTACCATTCACTATATTAAGAGAATAAATAAGAAAAAATGTATGATCACCTCAATACATACACAAATATTTGAAAAAATTTGTCACTCACTAATTATAAACAGAATTCTCAGAGAATTCATAACAGAAAATATCTTCCACAATCCAGTAAAGGATAACTACAAACACCTAGCAACTTCACACTTAATGATAAAATATTGAAGGATTTTTTGTGTGAGGTCAGAGATAAGACAAGGATATTTGTTACCAAAACTCTTATTTAACATTTAATTGTAAAAGATAATGCTATTAAAGTATTGCACTCAACATGCTAGCAAATTTGGAAAACATAGCAGTGGCCACAGGACTGGAAAAGGTCAATTTCTTTCCATTCCCAAAGAAGGGCATTGCCAAAGAATGTTCAAACTAGCACACAATTGCACTCATTTCACATTTTAGCATGGTAATGCTCAAAATCCTTCACACTAGGCTTGACTAGCACATGAACCAAGAACTTCCAGATGTACAAGTTGAGTCCAAAAAAGGCAGACGAACCAGAGATCAAATTGCCAACATCCGTTGGATATCAGAAAAAGCAAGAGAAGTCCAGAAAAACACCCACCTCCGCTTCACCGACTCTGCCAAAGCCCTGACTGTGTGGGTCACAATAAACTGGAAAATTCCTCAAGAGATGGGAATACCAGTCCGCCTTACTGGGCCTCCTTTGAAACCTGTATACAGATCAAGATGCAACAGTTAGAACCAGACATAGAAGAACGAACTGGTTCCAAATTGGGAAAGGAGAACATCAAGGCTGCATATTATCACCCCGCCTATTCAACTTACATGCAGAGAACATCATGCGAAATGCTGGGTTGGATGAAGCACAAGTCAGAATCAAGATTGCCAGGAGAAACATCATAGCCTCAGATATGCTTTTGTCATTGCATTATACTATATTTTTATATGAGAAGAGACTGTTGCATTCCAGGAGAGCCATATTTTAAGATATTTATGTTTTCCCAAGTGCACAACTAAAATATGTTTTGAGTGGAATCAAGTTTTTTCCTTCTAAATCAGAATTTTGTTGAAATCATAGTTTTCTTTGTCTACCTTCATTTTATGAATGCTTGTCATTTCATCATCCATTACAAGTTTACCTTTTACCCAGTTAATATTTGCAAACATAAAAAATATTTATACTTTTCCATGAGAATTTATGAGTATATAAAGTCAAGAAGAGAATAACAGAGACAAGTGAAGTATTAACATCTGTGGTTAGGCTCATTCTTTGGTCCACTGAGTTGTTCCACCAAGTAAGCTTCCATATTTTACAATTCAAATGCAGACTTCATTAATCATATAAATTGTTCTAGGTTGTGAGCCAATAGGTTTGCTTGTGATTACTGGACATAGGAAATATTAAATTTGTCAGTTCCACAGTTCTACTTTATTTTTCTTACTCTAGAAAATTTACCTTACTCATCTCTCTGTTCTTTTCAGCTTCTACGTGGTAAAGACTTATGCGAGAAGACATATGGTTTGCTATCCTAAACTCTACTCCATTAAAATGTATGATTGACCCAAATACTTATAAATAGCATTGTATTTACTTTAATTTGTTTTAGATTGCATTGAATAAAGTGATCAAATCTCAGATGTACAATTCAATAAAATATTAACACCCCTGAAAACCACCATCCAGTAGGACATATAGATCTTTCCCAACATTCCATTATGCCTGTCTTCTAATTACACATATATTCTACTTGTTGACTATGCAGTCAACTCTCTTTTGATATTTTTTCTCTGTGTTTCTGTCTACACATTTTCAATTGTTCAGCTTTTGTGTTTATTTATTTTCATCCTCTTTGTTTAGTCTGCTGATAATTACATCCAATGAGTTCTTCATTTTAGATACTGTACTATTTAACAGGATTATTATTTTACTCTTTCTGGTAGATATTAATCACCTGTTGAAATTCTCTATAATTTTAACTTGTTTATTCATGTTTTCTTAATTTTCACTGTGTTTAGTATCTTCCTTCTAGCAGCTGTTCTCTACTAGAATTTTATTGTTTTATCTTGTACATAGACAACTCAGAGGTGAGCCAAGTAACTGAAGTCAATTTTTACACAGAATCTTGGTGCCTCTTATCTGCATCTACTTTTACTTTAACGTCATTCCTAAAATGTCTCAGTCTTTATTCTTTCCCAGTGAGGCTGGTACTCCTGCTTGGGCTCTGCATCTCTCTGCTACAGTTGGGAAAATTCTGTGGAGGGGAGGCTGAGGTGAATGTAAGGTTCTTATTACATGCCCACCTTCTCTCTAGTGGGACAGCTTCCCATTGGTTGGTATCTAACACCTGAAATATTTTTATAGATTTTGTATATATTTATTTTTTTAATTTTTATTTTTACTTTATTTTGCTTTACAATACTGTATTGGTTTTGCCATACATTGACATGAATCCGCCACAGATGTACATGAGTTCCCAATCCTGAATCCCCCTCCCACCTCCCACCCCATATTATCTCTCTGGATCATCCCTGTGCACCAGCCCCAAGCATCCTGCATCCTGTATCGAACATAGACTGGTGATTCGTTTTTTACATGATAGTATACATGTTTCAATGCCATTCTCCCAAATCATCCCACCCTCTCCCTCTCCCTCTGAGTCCAAAAGTCCATTCTATACGTCTGTGTCTCTTTTGCTGTCTCGCATACAGGGTTATCATTACCATCTTTCTAAATTTCATATATATGTGTTAGTATACTGTATTGGTGTTTTTCTTTCTGGCTTACTTCACTCCGTATAATAGGCTCCAGTTTCATCCACCTCATTAGAACTGATTCAAATGTATTATTTTTAATGGCTGTGTAATACTCCACTGTGTATATGTACCACAGCTTTCTTATCCATTCATCTGCTGATGGACATCTAGGTTGTTTCCATGTCCTGACTATTATAAACAGTGCTGCGATGAACACTGGGGTACACGTGTCTCTTTCAATTCTGGTTTCCTCAGTGTGTATGCCCAACAGTGGGATTGCTGGGTCATAAGGCAGTTCTGCAGCCATGAAATTAAAAGACACTTACTCCTTGGAAGAAAAGTTATGACCAACCTAGATAGCATATTCAAAAACAGAGACATTACTTTGCCAACTAAGGTCCGTCTAGTCAAGGCTATGGTTTTTCCAGTGGTCGTGTATGGATGTGAGAGTTGGACAGTGAAGAAAGCTGAGCTCTGAAGAATTGATGCGTTTGAACTGTGGTGTTGGAGAAGACTCTTGAGAGTTCCTTGGACTGCAAGGAGATCCAACCAGTCCATTCTGAAGGAGATCAGCCCTGGGATTTCTTTGGAAGGAATGATGCTAAAGCTGAAACTCCACTACTTTGGCCACCTCATGTGAAGAGTTGACTAATTGGAAAAGACTCTGATGCTGGGAGGGATCGGGGGCATGAGGAGAAGGGGATGACAGAGGATGAGATGGCTGGATGGCATCACGGACTCGATGGACGTGAGTCTGAGTGAACTCTGGGAGTTGGTGATGGACAGGGAGGCCTGGCATGCTGCAATTCATGGGGTCTCAAAGAGTCAGACACTACTAAGCAACTGAACTGAACTGAACTGAACTGAAGGCAGTTCTATTTGCAATTTTTAAGGAATCTCCACACTGTTCTCCATAGTGGCTGTACTAGTTTGCATTCCCACCAACAGTGTAAGAGGGTTCCCTTTTCTCCACACCCTCTCCAGCATTTGTTGCTTGTAGACTTTGTATCGCAGCCATTCTGACCGGTGTGAGATGGTACCTCATTGTGGTTTTGATTTGCAGATTTTATATATATTTTATATATTAGTTTTGGTCAATTTTTATTTAAATGAAATCATTCATAATGGATGTTTATGTTTGCCTTCACTCTGTTATATATTGTGTGTCAGATTGGTTTATTCATCCCACATTATGAATAAACCACAATTATTCTCACAGTTGGTGTTGCCAGGTTATTTTTTTCTCTAATTTTATCCCTCTGGTATGCTTTAATTTCCATTTTTCCCTTTAATTTGTATTTTTCCTAAATACTAATGAGGTTGATATCTTTGAACTTGTTTAGTAAACTTTAGCTTACTTTATTACTGAAATGCTTATTCATATCTCTTTTTCACTTTCTGTTGTATTGTCTTGGTCTTATAGATTTATAAAAGCTCTTCAGATATCCTGAAATCTTTGCACCTTTGTGTTTTACAAATATCTTTTCAGACTCTACAATTTAATAATGTCTTTTAATGAATATAAATTCTTAATTTTTATGTAGCCCATTTCATCAATATTTTTATGAATGATTAGTCTTTTTGTATCTTATATAAAAAAAGTTTCTTTACCTCAAAGTGGTCAAAGTATTCTCTGATATAATCTTGTATAATGCTTATTGTTCTTCATACAGAATTATATTCACAATTTATATACAATAATTTTAAATAAGTTGAAATAGGGATAAAGTTTTGTTTTTTATCATGTTCATGCATGATGCTTCAAAAAACATCTTTACTCACTGCAATATAGTCCCATCTTTGTAATATAACATTGGTCATTTTTCTAAGAGAAGTTATTGTTTCAGTCCATATTTATCTTCACTTTGATTAGAAAAGTTCAATATAACATCTTGACAAAGGGTAGGAAAAAACTTGCCTTTTTCCTATAAAATTTTCTTAGAAGTTCATATGTTATTGAATGTATAATACATTCACATAATATATATATATATAAATATATGTAAGGTATATCTTTTACATTTTGGTGTAAAAGATTACATACTCATTATATACTCATCTGTGCAACATGCATAAAAATTTTATTTTTATAATGAAAGTTTTCATTGTTTATTCTCCATGTACTGCATCTTTTAAATTCTCTCAAAATAGTTTATCATTTTATTAGCCTTACATATTTTAAGTGTTTCATTTATTGGACTTAATGCATTTTTCTGTTATAAAAGGCATTTAAAATTGTATTCCTACCTGCTTTTTTGCCACTGTTTTGATGTTAAATCAACATCTATGCTAAATTTATTTAGTAATTCTAATGATGTATTTGGGCTTCTCTTGTGACTCAGCGGTAACGAATTTGCCTGCAATGCAGGAGATGCAGATTCAATCTCAGTTGGGAAGATCCCCTGGAGATGGAATGGCTACCCAGTCTGATATTCTTGCCTGGGAAATCCATGGACAGAGGAGCCTGGTGGGCTACAGTCCATGAGGTCACAAAAGAGCTGAACAGTACTTCGCGACTAAATAATGATGTATTTACATATCCATTTCAATTTTCTCTGTATACAAAAGTATCATTGATAATTTCTCAATTGCCTTATTTCTGATACTTGAGCCATTTTGTTAACTTTACCATGTAACACTTTCAGCAATAGAAGTGAAGATTTACTGAACTGAAGATATAAATTTTTTAGTAAACTTTTAAATCAACATTGTGAAAGAATTTATCTGTTGTTTTTCTTTATGGTAGTGTACTTTTACAGGTTCTTATAAAAGTTCTGTGGGCTATATATACAGGTGACAAAGGTTCTCCTTTTCCTTCATTCTGAAAGAACTTAGGAAAAAATTATGCCTTTATATGTTCCACAAATGTTTGATTAATTTACCCATGAGCCCTTTTGAGCTTGGTGCTTCTGTAGTTGGAAAATACAATTTCTTAATAATTAAAAAACTATTCAGTTATTTCCATTTTCTTTTGTCAATTTTAGTACATTTTGCTTTTCCAATTCCTATCTAATTTAATCTTAATTTTCAAATTAATTTTCATAAAAACTTTGTGACACCCTCTCAAAATTCTGTTAATGCGGATAGGATATGGAGTTTTTTACTTTTTTCATGACATTTATGATTATTTTTCTTGATTATTTTCATCAGAATTTTCTAAATATCGTTAGTCTTTTCAAAGAAGCAATTCTGGTTTCTGATTTTCTGGATTTTGCTTAAGTTTATCAGTCTTATTTCTTCATATATTTTTACTCTTCCTATACTTCTTTTTTTTTTTTTTTTAGTATAATATGCTTTATTTGGGTTAATTGACTTGAAACAACTATATTTACCTGAAACAAATATATTTTGTACTTTTAGCTTATAGTTATCTATTTATGCCAATTATGTCAGTTTCATCGTGTCATGTTCAAATGTTCTATATCTACACATATTTTTGTTTGCTTTTCTATCAAGTAGATATGCTAAATTCCCCTACTAAGATTTGTGAGTTTTTATAAAAAATTTATTTTCTATTAAAAACTCAGTTTTCCCTTTCCTATGTAGGGAAAAACAAACAAACAAAAATAAATAAAACAAACAATTCTCCCCTATTGTTTCTCTTCCTTGTGAATCCCCCTTACTACTTACATAGAACCCTTCACTTCTGACACATCTGGTCACCAAACGTGTGGAGGTTTCTCCCTCACAACAAGCAATTCTCTGTGACACCAGTTGGGTGTCCACAATTTAACTCATTCTAACATTTTCTTCCTGGTGACAGAGTCAGAGCTCATGATTTAAGGGCTTGGTACCTCAAGACTTCCCTCTTCTACCAGCTTCAGACACCAGTTAACAAGTCTAAATGATCACCTGTGCACTGGCTATGAATTCAGACTTCAAAACCCCCCTTCCTTGGATTCCATTAATTTGCTAGAGTACTCACAGACCTCAGAAACATTTAATTATGTTTAGCAGTTTATTAAAGAATATGACAGAGGATACAAATAAACAGCCCGATGAAGAGATACACAGAGTGAGTTCTGAGACGGTGCTGGGCACTGGAGTTTTTGTCCCTCTTGAGTTAATATGCTTCCACCTCCTGGTGTGGATGTATTTGACTCTTTGCAACCCTGTGGACTATAATCTTCCAGGCTCCTCTGTCTATGGAGTTCTCCAGTCCAGAATACTGGAGTGGGTAGACGTTCCCTTCTCCAGGGGATCTTCCCAATCCAGGGATTGAACCAGGTCTCCTGCACTGCAAGTGGATTCTTTACCATCTGAGCCCCCAGAGAAGCCCAGTAGTAGTAGTTATTGTAAAGTAATTCATGAAATTATCACATCATATTAGAAAATTTTCATACAGTATTTCTGATTTTCATATTCCCCATTTTTTAGGTAAGGCAAGTGAGGCTTATATATGCATGCATCTGCCCTTAGTCTCTTGGCCACAAAACAGTAGTCCTAAAATTTGATACCAGATCTATCTGCTTCAAACATGTTCTCATTTCAGGTTGTTTAATAACCCCAAGAGAAATTTCTGCCTATGTAAACCTAAGAATAAGTGTTCATTCATACCTCTTAATTGATTGACCTTACATAAACCCTTTTGTGTCTTCATCCTGTTAAAATTTGTGAGAAATTATTCAAATTTGTTTTACATAATCTTTCACTAAAATTAAGTAAATAAAACAGTCCTGCACAAGTTATCTTCTTTGTTACCTACAACATTTGTAATTGTTTTCCTTCTTTTTTTTTTTTTTTCACCAAATACAAGCTTGAAGTTTTCAGCTATACTCTTAATTTAGTCTCGTGATTCAGGTGAATTGTTCACATAAGGTGTTTGCATGCTGGAGTGGGAGCCTTTTTTCTCAGCCTATCTCCTGGCTTAGCATCAACTTAAAATGCCAATATGCCTTCTCTCATCAAGCCCCACTTCAAGAGATAATTATATGTTGATTATTTATGATATATCAAAATATATAGCAATGGTCAAACTCTTCCACTGTGGTCTATAGGTTCTCTGAATGGTCATTGAATGGAAGCCTTGTTCCATAGTTAGAAATATGCCATGCATCATTGATAATATGGGGAAGCTCAATGTACCTATTTCCTTTAATGTGATATAGTTGCTTGTTTACTCTGTGATGCCATTTCCACTACTATGTACCTCTGCATGAAAAGTTTCCATCTGAGTGACTGAGGTATCAAGTAAATCTCCTCTTTTGTAAAATGGGAGCAACTAAATGATTTTGGGCTTCCCTGGTGGCTGATTTGTGGCTCAGCTGGTAAAGAATCTGCCTGCAATGTAGGAGACATGGGTTCAATCCCTGGGTTGGGAAGATCCCCTGGAGAAAGGAAAGGCAACCCATTCCAGTACTCTTGCCTGGGAAATTCCAAGGACAGAGGAGACTGGCAGGCTACAATTCATGGGATCTCAAAGGAGTCAGACACAACACCATTATAGTTCAGTCGCTCAGTTGTGTCTGACTCTTTTCGACCCCATGGACTGCAGCATGCCAGGCTTCCTGTCCTTCCCTATCTCTTGGAGTGTGCTCAAACTCACCTCCATTGAGTCGATGATGCCATCCAATCATCTCATTCTCTGTCACCCCTTTTTCCTCCTGCCCTCAATCTTTCCCATTGTCAGGGTCTTTTCCAGTGAGTTAGCTGTTTACATTAGGTGGCCAAAGTGTTGGAGCTTTGGCAACTATCCTTTCAATGAATATTCAGGGTTGATGTCTTTATGATTGACTGGTTTGATCTCCTTGTTATCTAAGGAACTGTCAAGGGTCCTCTCCAGGACCATAGTTTGAAAGCATCAGTTCTTTGGTGCTCAGCCTTCTTTATGATCCAATTCTCACATTTATAAATGACTACTGGAAAAACCATAGCTTTAACTATATAGACCTTTGTCAGCAAAGCCATGTCTCTTAGTGACTGTAGCATTAACAACAGCAACTTAATGATTTGGGGCAAATGTCTTTTGATTCTTTGATGTTATGTATACAGAAAAGATCTAAATAATTCTTAGATTCATCACAATTTATTTAAATTACTACTCTTCTTACATGAAATAAAAGTTATACTGTCATTTTCCTTTTTTTTTTCATTTTATTTATTTATTTATTTATTTTTTAAATTTTAAAATCTTTAATTCTTACATGCATTCCCAAACATGAACCCCCCTCCTACCTCCCTCCCCATAACATCTTTCTGGGTCATCCCCATGCACCAGCCCCAAGCATGCTGCATCCTGCGTCAGACATAGACTGGCGATTCAATTCACATGATAGTATACATGTTAGAATGTCATTCTCCCAAATCATCCCACCCTCTCCCTCTCCCTCTGAGTCCAAAAGTCCGTTATACACATCTGTGTCTCTTTCCCTGTCTTGCATACAGGGTCGTCATTGCCATCTTCCTAAATTCCATATATATGTGTTAGTATACTGTATTGGTGTTTTTCTTTCTGGCTTACTTCACTCTGTATAATCGGCTCCAGTTTCATCCATCTCATCAGAACTGATTCAAATTTGGTGGGAATGCAAACTAGTACAGCCACTATGGAGAACAGTGTGGAGATTCCTTAAAAAATTGCAAATAGAACTACCTTATGACCCAGCAATCCCACTTCTGGGCATACACACCGAGGAAACCAGAATTGAAAGAGACACATGTACCCCAATGTTCATCGCAGCACTGTTTATAATAGCCAGGACATGGAAACAACCTAGATGTCCATCAGCAGATGAATGGATAAGAAAGCTGTGGTACATATACACAATGGAGTATTACTCAGCCGTTATACTGTCATTTTCCAATTCCATCAAACCTGTTTAACCCAGGGAGGTCTGCTAAATTCATTCAGCTCTTGTACATCATGTACCAATTTTTGTGTGATACTTTAAAAATATTTTTGAAGTGTTAATGCTATTGCAAATACTAGAGTTTGTATCAAACATATTTTCTGAAATCAAGCAGTGTGTTCAAAGTTCCTTTAAACTTAATTATAAATGAATTTAATTTAAACTCTAATAGTCTTCAGTAAATGATTTATTATAACATCTAATGCACTGTCTTTTCAATGGTATAATAATTTTCTAGTTCATTGCAGCTATTTGAAAATGACATAAAAGCTTGGTTCACTAAAAATATCTTCTTGTTGTTAATGATTTATTGTTGTTCTTTCTAAGCATTCAAAACAGTTAATAAAATTTTCTTATCACTACAATTTTTGAAAGATTTTATGAATTTCAGGTCACTGAATCAATCATTTCTGTAATAAGAAATGATCTTTCTAATTGAAAATATTTTATAAAGCCAAGATAATGAACAAGAATATAGATATATGACAGATAAGATATATAGATATTTAAATTAAGCACTTATTATAAATTAGACCATGTTCTAGGCACTTCAAATATGTAAGTGGATAAAGCAAGAGTCCTATATTTTTATGGCTTAATTCTAGCATGTTAAAAATCAAAGGAATTCAATAATTTCCTTATCCTTAAAAGCTTCCTGAGTTAGCAACAGTACCTTATTAAGTGATTTTAATACATAAATCAAAAGGTTTATTTTCCTTTGCAACTCTGTTAATAAATATCATCAATCTTCAAATTTTAATGGTATTGACTTTTCAGTAAAACTTGATTTTTTACATGCGTTATATGAATTTTATATTTTAACCAAAAAATAGTGTTGTCTCTTATTAAATCCACCTGTATAAGCATCACAGAAATTATCCATGGACAAAGTTCTTGCTGCTGTGTGATGCTCAGTCAGGTCCAAATCTTTGTGACCCCATGGACTGTAGCCTACTAGGCTCCACTGTCCATGGAATTTTCCAGGCAAGAATACTGGAGTGGGTTGTCATTTCCTAATCCAGGGTATCTTCCTGACCTGGGACCAAACCCATGTCTGTTGTGTTTCTTGAATTGGCAAGTGTATTCTTTACCACTGCGCCAGCTGGGAAGCCCCAAAGTTCTTGAGTTCATGACACCTGTCTTAAATTCTATCCATGACAAACAAATAGGCATGCCATATACATATATATATGTGTGTGTGTGTGTGTGTGTGTGCACGCGTGTATTATATGTCATATACCATACACTTGAGCAAGAGTGCAAGTCACTTTTCTAAACACTTTCATGCTATTACTTTGATATATATAGTATGTAGATTTTTGAGCAATATCATAAAATATTCACACTGCCAAAAGTTGTGAGAAATTATAATTAGGAAGTGATTATGATGCAACATTTGGCAGATGATTGCCTAAAATATTTCATGTTTGAGATAATTGATCTTAAGGACATGTTAAGTATTCATTTTTCTTTGTTCTTTTAAGTTCCTTTTCTAAATTTTATTTTAATTAGAATTTCTGGAAATAATATATCTAATTCAGTTTCCTGCAGAAATTTCTTAGCCAAATTCCTAGGTATTTAGCTTCAAAGAAAGCTGATATTTTTGCCTCCAAAATCTTGACTTTCTTGGCTCACTGGAGCCAAGTTAAAAAATATGAAGACAGAGTTTGGAGGAAATAGAAAGGTGGCTTTAATCTTCAGTGAGGGGAGGGAAGAACACAGTAAACGTGTACTTCAAGAGCTGTGCCCCACTTCCGAGATAAATCTGGGAGATTAGATAAATGAGGGCTCACAGTCAGGAGTCAGTGATGCGGAACACAGGTGTAAGGAACTTGTCCTCTTCTTCCTCTTGCATTGTTTGAAAAGCAGTCAGGGGTTGACAGGCCAGGCAGTCTGGTAATTTGGTCTGGCAAGCTGGTAGCCTGATAGTTAGGTCCACTGTCTTTGGTGTACTGTGCTATGGCCTTCTTTCTATAATGCAAAAAGAGAAAAACTACAAGGGGTGGTCTGTGAAGAGACTGCAGTAAATGTGAGCACCAGATAACAGGATGTAATTACCATAGAGTCAAAGGATAATAGGTGCAAGATGTAGCTCATGCAGAGTTAGGGGGCAGAAAAGCAAACCTGGTTACAGATGGACAGGGAAGCCTGGAGTACTGCAATCCATGGAGTCGCAAAGAGTCAGACACGACTGAGTGACTGAACTGAACAGGTTAGAAAGAGTTTAGAAACAAGAGTGATCAGGCCTGCTCACTGTTCTCTCTGTCTTCTTAGATCTCAGGAAATAAAAGTAAAGCTCATTCCTCTTTTTATCCTTTTCACTGCAACAATATGAGAATTTTAGATTGAAGAAAATTAACTTTGAGTCTGTACATTTGTTCAAGACATTAGCATTTGATTGAGTCCACATAATAAATCCTGAAAAAAAAATGTCCATTCAGACAAACACATTTACTTTCATAAGATAGAGGAAGCTTATAATAAAACATGTTTCCATTTAACTGTTTATTGCCAGGATGCATCACTAACTCTTTGTTTAGCAATAATGACAAGGTAATAATAATATAGAAATTTCTGTATCTGGAGGAGGAAATGGCAACCCATTCCAGTATTCTTGCATAAAGAATCCCATGGACGAGGGGGCGCCTAGCAGGCTGCGGTCCACAGGGTCACAAAGAGTCTGACGTGACTGCAGTGACTTAGCACAATTATTATATAATTGAACAATTATAAGTATTGAATAATTGTATATTGTTATAATAATATAACAACCTTAGTGCATCCTTGTAATAAGGTTGATGATAATATTAACAACTTTAATAACCAGAATTCAGGTGACAGTTTCATCTATGTTTTATTCCCTTTACTGTTTTGTTACATTTTCTTTTGAGAAGAGATTTTATGAGGTAGAATTGACTTAGTGCACATTTAAAACAATTCAAATTGATACATTTTAAATTATACATATTGTTGTGAAAACATTACCCACAGTCAAGATAATAAAACCATCACCCCCCAAAAGTTTTCTTCTGCCTATTTGTTATGCCCCTCGTTTGATCACTTCTGACACTATCCCTCTACTTCATCTCTAAACAAGCATTGATGTATTTTATCCCTATATAGATTAGTGTGAATTTCTACAACTTAATGTTAATAGAATATTTTGTACCATTTTTTTTGTTTGGACTCTTTCATTCAATATAATGATTTTAAGATTCATCTTTATAGCATATATATAGGTAATTAATACTTTTTTATTGATAAGTAAGATTGCACTTCTCCAGTGGACCGCATTGTTTCAGACCTCTCCACCATGCCCGCCCGTTTTGGGTGGCCCCACAGGGCATGGCTTAGTTTCATTGAGTTAGACAAGGCGGTGGTCCTAGTGTGATTAGATTGACTAGTATTCTGTGATTATGGTTTCAGTGTGTCTGCCCTCTGATGCCCTCTTGTAACACCTACTGTCTTATTTGGGTTTCTCTTACCTTGGATGTAGGGTATCTTTTCATGGCTGCTCCAGAAAAGCAGAGCCGCTGCTCCTTACCTTGGACGAGGGATATCTCCAACCCCTGCGCCTCCCAACCTTGAACGTGGAATAGCTTCTCTAGGTCCTCTGGCACCCGTGCAGCCACCTCTCCTTGGACGTGGGGTTACTGCTCCCGGCCGCCGCCCCTGGCCTCAGGAAGGGGTAGCTCCTCTTGGCCGTGCTCTGCGCCCAGTCGCAGCTGCCAGCAATCACTCACCTAGAGCCAGACATCCTGGAATGTGAAGTCAAGTGGGCCTTAGAAAGCATCACTATGAACAAAGCTAGTGGAGGTGATGGAATTCCAGTTGAGCTATTTCAAATCCTGAAAGATGATGCTGTGAAAGTGCTGCACTCAATATGCAGGCAAATTTGGAAAACTCAGCAGTGGCCATGGGACTGGAAAATGTCAGTTTTCATTCCAATCCCAAAGAAAGACAATGCCAAAGAATGCTCAAACCATTGCACAGTTGCACTCATCTCACACCTTAGTAAAGTAATGCTCAAAATTCTCCAAGCCAGGCTTCAGGTTCAAGCTGGATTTAGAAAAGGCAGAGGAACCAGAGATCAAATTGCCAACATCCTCTGGATCATCGAAAAAGCAAAAGAGTTCCAGAAAAACATCTGTTTCTGCTTTATTGACTATGCCAAAGCCTTTGACTGTGTGGATCACAATAGGCTGGCAAATTCTTCATGAGATGAGAATACCAGACCACCTGATCTGCCTCTTGAGAAACCTATATGCAGGTCAGAAAGCAACAGCTAGAACTGCACATGAAACAACAGACTGGTTCCAAATAGGAAAAGGAGTACGTCAAGGCTGGATACTGTCATCCTGCTTGTATAACTTCTATGCAGAGTACATCATGAGAAACGCTGGGCTGGAGGAAGCACAAGCTGGAATCAAGATTGCCAGGAGAAATATCAATAACCTCCGATATACAGATGATGCCACCCTTACGGCAGAAAGTGAAGAAGAACTAAAGAGCCTCTTGATGAAAGTGAAAGAGGAGAGTGAAAAAGTTGGCTTAAAGCTCAACATTCAGAAAACTAAGGTCATGGCATCTGGTCCCATCACTTCATGGGAAATAGAAGGGGAAACAGTGTCAGACTTTATTTTTTTGGGCTCCAAAATCACTGCAGATGGTGACTGCAGCCATGAAATTAAAAGACGCTTACTCCTTGGAAGGAAAGTTATGACCAACCTAGATAGCATATTCAAAAGCAGAGACATTACTTTGCCAACAAAGGTCCATCTAGTCAAGGCTATGCTTTTTCCAGTGGTCATGTATAGACATGAGAGTTGGATTGTGAAGAAAGCTGAGCCCTGAAGAATTGATGCCTTTGAACTGTGGTGTTGGAGAAGACTCTTGAGAGTCCCTTGGACTGCAATGATATCCAATCAGTCCGTTTCAAAGGAGATCAGTCCTGGGATTGCTTTGGAAGGAATGATGCTAACGCTGAAACTCCAGTACTTTGGCCACCTCGTGCAAAGAGTTGACTCACTGGAAAAGACTCTGATTCTGGGAGAGATTGGGGGCAGGAGGAGAAGGGGACCACAGAGGATGAGATGGCTGGATGGCATCACCGACTTGATAGACATGAGACATGAGTTCGAGTAAACTCTGGGAATTTGTGATGGACAGGGAAGCCTGGCATGCTGCAGTGGTGTCGCAAAGACTTGGACACGACTGAGAGACTGAACTGAACTGAACTGAACTGAACTGAACTGATGGGACCAGATGCCATGATCTTAGTTTTCTGAATGTTGAGCTTTAAGCCAACTTTTTCACTCTCCTCTTTCACTTGCCTCAAGAGGCTTTTTAGCCTAATCTGTGCATAATCTCAAATAGATGAGACTTCTCTCTGAACCTCAGGCATATGATGATGGATCCTGCAGCTCCTACAAAGGCACTCTTCCCCATAGATGAATGCAGAATTGTTGTAGAAGGGAATATGATGAGGAATGTCTTGTTTGGTCATCTGGCTGATGTCCCTAAGTTAAGGCACTACATGTGTTAAACAGACAGTGTCCTCAAGGAGCTTATATTGAAGACATAAGGACAATGAATAAACAAAGTGTCAATAGTTGACATGTCCGGTGTAGAAAAAAAAAAAAAAGGCAGAGTAAGAATAAAAGTAGGGAGTACTCCACTGTTATAAAAGTGATCAATGAAGGCTATCTTTTAAAATATTTTTAAGCTAGACCTGAAAAATGAAAATAAGGGATTCTAGTGGTTATTAGGAGAAAAGACAGAGCACCCAGTACAAATGCCCTAAACTGAGAGTTTTCCTATTAAATTAAGTCATATAAAATAGCCAAAAGTTGACTGATTTTCACCTACCAAAACACCTGTTTCATATGATCCAAACTGACATGTCAAGGAATGGTGTGAAGAATGAGAAGCAAAGTGTTCAGAAAAATGGGGGCATGGAATAGATCATTTATCACCTTGTAACTCCTGAGACATGTATTAGGGTTCTGAAAGAACTGGAAAGTTACTTGAGAATTTGAAAGTGAAGAGCAACATCACATGATTTAGATTTTAAAAAGGTCACTTGGGGAATTCCCTGGTGGTCTAGTGGTTAGGAGACACTGCTGTCACTACTGAGGGCCCAGGTTCAATCCCTGGTTCGGAAACTAAGATTCTGTGCCATTGGTGGTGTGGCAAAAAAAAAAAAAAAAAAAAGCAAAAAGTTCACTCAGACTACCCTGTTGACTTTAGCGCAGTAGAGGGATAAAGTGAAAGTAGGAGGGCAAATTTGTAAAGATAACAGTGAAAGTCCTTGGGCTTTGACCCAGTATGGGTGCTATGGATGTGCTGAGAAGTGGTTAAAGTGTGAAAGTGAAAATCGCTCAGCCATGTCCAACTCTTTGTGACCCCATGGACTATACAGTGCATAGAATTCTCCAGTCCATAATACTGGAGTGGGAAGCCTTTCCCTTCTCCAGGGGATCTTCCCAACTCAGGGATCGAATCAGGTCTCCTGCATTGCAGGTGGATTCTTTACCAGCTGAGCCACAAGGAGAAGTGGTAAGTTCTATATATATTTAAGATGATTTTTCAACCATAGTTTTAGACAGTTTAACATGAATTTGAAAGAAAGAAGGGAGTCATATATTTTTCTAATAGCTTCTGCCTGAGCAAACTGAAGAACAGAATTGTTTACTAATATGGGAAAAATGCAAGAGGGAAAATGTGTTCTTAAGAGTGGAAGTGTGAGTTAAGACAATTCAGTTTAGATAATTTTGAGAAGAAGTCTCTTAGTTATCTTAGCATTGACATAGTTATTTCAAGAAAGCACCTGGATATATGAGTAGAATTCAGGGATGACATTTGGACTAGGCATTTTAATTAGGGACTCAGCATATACATAACATTTGAACTCATAAAATTGAATAAAATCATCTAAGAAATGAACATATAAACTAAGACCACCAGCAACAGCAAATATATCTGGACTTGAAATAATAGAACTAAGTTCTAATTTCCAAAAAGAGAAACCAATGTCAAAACTGTAAGCATGATTTAATGCTGAAATAGCCAGTTGGAGTTTCAAATGCTGATACAGGCTCTCAGTCTTAGAGGCAGAGTATGTAACATGCATATGTGAATGTTAAAAGGGTTCCTAGGTGCACAGAGTTGTGGCAGTTGGAATCTGAACTCCTGTACAAAGCCTGGTTATTCTAAGAAAACTCCATCTGTGAAAGAGGAACTAGAAAAACTATGTTCATGTTTCTTGCGATAGAGCAAAATCATGTGCCATCTGCCTTACCTCTTGCTTAGGGAAAAATAACCCAGGAGCAGTAAAAATCCAAGATCCTTATCATATCAATTAATACTTCCTGCAAAGACTAGACATTATTAAAAGTGATCACTACTGCTGAAAACTACAGTGGGAAAATAAAATCTCTACATAGGGACACTTGAACCACCAAAGCACATCCAGAGCACATGAATACCCTGCAGGGGAAAACTTTTAAACTTCATAGAAGATAGAATTAGTATCTCCCTCAGGAGTAAAAGGAAGGTTGCTTCAGGTGCTGGAAGATGGAGATAGTGTCTCCCAGACAAAATAGGACAGGCGCATCATTATTCATTGTAAAAGATTCATTCTCCCCCAAAGCAATGTTTCTTTCCTTTAATGCAATGTTTCTTTCCTTTAATGCAATCCGTTGTGTTTACACACATCATCAGGCTCTCCTCACTTTTTCCTGTGGGAATTTGGAGCTTGGAGATCCAGTGCAAAAATGTGAAAATGTTGGTACTGATAATACTGTGAGTGATAACAGACCTTTGGCTCTGGAGTCTCCTGTCTTATACAACATCCATGAAACTATAGAAGATAATTTGTTACCTTGCAAGTAGGATAAAATCTCATATTCCTTCCAGCTCTTGACAATATCCTCTCTTATTTTAAAATATATTCTTGAACTGTTCATTCTGCTTTCAATGTCTTGTCATCTTGTATCCTCTGAACCTAAATTTCTAGGCAGTAAATTCTATTTGTTCTTTAAAATTTATGTTATGTGTGCCTTCCCTGAGAAATGTTCCATGTCACTATTTTAACTGTGTTTCTTTATGCTCCCATAATGCCTTCTATCTTAACATTAATTTATTCTTCTTTTTATCCTTACAAAAACTTTATTTCTTTTCCTATGAGTAAATTTTATCAAATCTGTTTATTCTTGGTGTTCATAGAACCAGGTCTATATGGTCTAGCACATGAATGAATAAATAGATTTTTAGTGAACGAGTTAATAATATTTCCTGACCCATGATAGAATGACCCAAGGCTGTCTTCAACTTTTTCCTCATATTCACTCAAACCTTTTATCAACTATTTATTGCAACCAATCAAGTGACAGAGGAAAGGAGTGATAGATTATTTGAATAAAACTTTAGAGTTAAGCATGAGTTCAACTTATTGCAACAAAAAACTAGGTTCATTGTCACATTTATCATTTATCACATATATCTACATATATCTACATATATGTATATATAATATGATAGGAAGTTAGCACTCTGTTAATTTTCTTTCTGAAAGCTAATGGATTCTTATAGTTTTTGAAAATTATTGCCTGCTTATTGTATTTTCACTAAATAAGTCCCCAAATGTCATAGTCTTATTTTATCTTACTAACTATACATTGTATAAATTTATATATTTATTTACAAGTATTCCTTCCCTGGCTCAGCAGCTTATGTGTTACAGGTTGTAAATCTGCTTTACCAGATAATCCTTCTTCCTTCAGGAAATGGAGTATTCTCCTGTAAGGCAAAATGGCACAATCTCTCCTCTTACCTTTATATTTATTCTTATATCAGTCTTGGATAATGCTTAGATTTCAGTGATACTTAGCTCCACTGTGGACTTTTGCCTCCCACATAGTTTACTGGCAATCCCTAACAACTAGATTTAGGGGGAAAACTATGCTTGCTTTAATTACCAAGTCACATGGCAAATCTTTTCATAGTACAGATAAAACTGTTTTAAGATTTTAACAATATTCAGTAAAACTAGTAAAAAATTAGGGAAATGAAACAGAAAAATGTTGACTATGACTTTTCATTGTGCCCCTTGTCCTTATCCTTCCCTGTGGGATCACTTTGTGTTGCTCTTCTTTCACACATGACTGCTTTCATATCTCGCTCCCAGTCTGTAGTTTTATGAGTAGCCAATTTTTTTCCACCATATAAGTTTCAGTTGTTCAGTTTTTCAACAACTGTAGCTAGAACACTAATCAGAGACATATTTCAGCTTTGCCAAGGGCAATCCAATTCCATTTAGATTCTTTTTTCAGCATTAAAGATTGTTGTGCCCTGTCCTTTGTTGCAATAACTGTATATGCACACACACACGCTTCACCAAAAATTAAACAAGATATATGAACATACACACACACACATATACATCGTATGTATAAACATCTATTTATATATAGAAAAACATTTCTCCCAAAAATATGTTGTTAGCAGAGTTTCAGTTTTGCCATATGTACTTGGCTTTTGAAATAATCATTAAGGACAACATTCTATATCATTTCTTACACTGTGGCTCACTTATTTATTTCAGTCCTGGCCCTTAGGCATTGAGTTCTGATCTTTGTATCCCACCTTTTTAACATCTTTCCACCCTCCCCTGCCCTGGCCAATTTCTGCAATTCCCATCAAAGTTTTAAAGATCATAAAGCCAAATTGATCAGTTGGAAGTACCATACCATACACACCTGCTGTCTCAACAATCAGTCACATGCTCCAGGTGTATTAGATCAACTCTGTGTTTCATTCTTTCCTTTCATATCTCTTCCTTCAGGGATCATGGCCTTTCCATGGTGAAACTGATAATTGAATTCTCTTCCAAGTACCACATGCTTTCACCTAAGGTTGATGAGAAATCTTCAGTTTTTAAATAATTCTTGAAAATTCTGTTTTATTTATTAATAAAGTGAATAGTAAAGCCCTTGGGTATGTGGAGTCAGAAAATCTGTCTGGAAATCTCTGGGATTTGGGATGAGTTACCTTACTTGTTTCCTCCTTGACTTCATCATCTGTAAAATGGTGACCATGAAGGTAACTATCTCAAAATATTTTTATAAAGAATAAGTGAGGTAATGCACATGAAGGACTGCTGTAATATTCTGGCATAGCATTAAAATCTAGTAAAATAATCTATTATTTTATTTATATGGTAACATATGAAAATGTTACCTTTCACAGATAAGCACTCTATAATATCTCTGATGACACTAATGATGATTTAATATACAGTAATCTCTAACTACATTTTCAGAGGGAGGAACTGTTGGGTATATAAGGTTTTTAAATACCAATAAGAACAGATTTGATTACTTCAAGATTTTTAAAAAGTGTTGGTAGCATGCAGCTGTGGTTTGAAAGTTTCTGTACTATATACAGTAATTAGGGCTTTCTTCTACTTTCATTTACTGAAAATGAGGCTCTCCAGCTGATGGATTTTCCTGTGTATACCAAAAATCTCTCAGATACTTATTGAACACATCTAATGTGGTTTTAAAATTAAAGTAGAAAGTATAAATATTTTAACTTTAAGACAGATACCCCAAATATTTATCCCAGGGAACTAAGTCTTGCAAAATTAGATGTCTTATTGTCTTGGCAGCAGGCATTAGCAAACACTTTACATTCCACTCTAATTGATTCTCAATGTATTAAAATTGTGTTGGGTCTTAAACTTCTTTCTTAAAAATTATAATTAGAACAATAAGCTTATTTCAAATTTGACTGAATTCCTGTTAAATAGTAATATACTACAAACGGAAAATTATTTTATATATTTTTATATGAGTGTATACTTCTGACATTTTAAAAACTTTAAGAAATATATAATTTTCTAGTGAAAGGAAGATAGATCATATTTTAATTTAATTAATTTATGCATATATTGAGTTAAATAATGATTTTCATTGAATTAAAGAAGTCACTTGTTTATTATGATAAATAATTGATAACATAAACCTGAATAGTTAACAATTACCTTATTCATTAATATGCCAGCTCTTTGATGTAATAAATAGCCTTATCCCATTTTACACATAGAAGACAAAGACTCAATTTTAAAGAGTCAGTACTCAGTGGAGGAGAAATAGAAACCCAAGTCTCTAGAACTCCTTGGTTGAAATATCTGCATAGACTGCCATGTCTTTTTGTCACTCACAGTGCAGCATAGGTTAACTAAAACTGATGAAATTTAGTTATTTTAGTGTACAAAATTTCAAATAAAATATACTCAGACAAGGTAGGCAACCTTGACTTCTTCCTGATTGTAGAGGAAAAGCTTCTTTTTTTCTTTAAAGCACCGAGTGTGATGTAAGCTGTGGGCATTTCATGAGAAGTGAAAGTGTTAGTCGTTCAGTAGTGTCTGCCTTTTGTGACCCCATGGCCTGTAGTCCACCAGCCTCCTCTGTCCATAGGATTCTCTAGGCAAGAATACTGGAGTGGGTTGCCAGTCCCTTCTCTAGGGGATCTTACAGACCCAGGCATTGAATCTGGGTCTCCTGCATTGCAGGCACATTCTTAACCATCTGAGATACCAGGGAAAGGGGCTTTTCATATATGACCTTCATTATGTTGAGGTACGTTCTTTCTATATCTAGTTTGTTGAGAGTTTTTATCATAAAAGGATGTTGACTTTGTCAAACACTTTTCTGTATTTATTAAGATGGTATTCTTCCCTTCATTCTGTTAATGTAGCATATCACAATGATTGATTTGCATATGTTGCATATTTGCATCCCAGCGATAAATGCAACTAGGTCATAGTATGAGACTTTTTGATGTCAGGGTCCATTCAGGAAGCAGAAATCCCAAATAGGAAAAGGAGTACATCAAGGTTGTATATTGTCACTCTGCTTATTTAACTTCTATGCAGAGTATATCATGAGAAATGCTGGACTGGAAGAAACACAAGCTGGAATCAAGATTGCCGGGAGAAATATCAATCACCTCAGATATGTAGATGACACCACCCTTATGGCAGAAAGTGAAGAGGAACTAAAATGCCTCTTGATGAAAGTGAAAGAGGAGAGTGAAAAAGTTGGCTAGAAGCTCAACATTCAGAAAACTAAGATCATGGCATCCGGTCCCGTCACTCCATGGGAAATAGATGGAGAAACAGTAGAAACAGTGTCAGACTTTATTTTTTGGGCTCCAAAATAACTGCAAATGGTGACTGCACCATGAAATTAGAAGACGCTTACTCCTTGGAAGAAAAGTTATGACCAACCTAGATAGCACATTCAAAAGCAGAGACATTACTTTGCCGACTAAGGTCCGTCTAGTCCATGCTATGGTTTTTCCTGTGGTCATGTATAGATGTGAGAGCTGGACTGTGAAGAAGGCTGAGTGCCAAAGAATTGATGCTTTTGAACTGTGGTGTTGGAGAAGACTCTTGAGAGTCCCTTGGACTGCAAGGAGATCCAAACAGTCCATTCTGAAGGAGATCAGTCCTGGGTGTTCCTTGGAAAGAATGATGCTAAATCTGAAACTCCAGTACTTTGGCTACCTCATGCGAAGAGTTGACTCATTGGAAAAGACCCTGATGCTTGGAGGGATTGGGGGCAGGAGGAGAAGGGGACGACCGAGGATGAGATGGCTGGATGGCATCATGGACTCGATGGACGTGAGTCTGAGTGAACTCCGGGAGTTGGTGATGGACAGGGAGGCCTGGCGTGCTGCAATTCATGGGGTTGCAAAGAGTTGGACACAACTGAGTGGCTGAACTGAGCTGAACTGAATTACTTTTTTTAAGTTAATAAAATATGAATGAGAATTGTATGTGTTTTAATTAGGTAACTGCAAGTATAATGAGCACTAAGCAGGAAACAATTTCTACTCCTAGGGCTGGAGAATAAAGGGAGAAAGCAATGGAATTATTAGAACTTGAAGTTTGAACAAGCTTCACAGACAGAAGTCTGGAACAGATAAAGAAGGGGACAGAGCTCAGCTACTGATGATATCTCTAACTTTACAGGAGAGGTCATGTTGAACTGGGACACTGAACTCTGCTGAGAATGTGCTGGCCAACTGGGGTTGGTGTGTCTGAGAGGGCATGAAATCTGTTTTAATACAAGCTGGATTCAACTGTTATGGTGGGTAGAAAGTGCCAATGCCAGGGTGAAGCAGTATTGCCAGAGAAATTCTTCCACAAACAGGAAACAACCAGAAAGTCAACCAGAAACAAACAGGAAGAAGATACTCTCTCTCCCTAGTTTTTTAGTTTTCTGTTAGTATACCTATTGGCAAAGGTTAATAGGAAGCAGCTGACAAAGCAAAAAGGTGGTTTTCAGATTCCCAGGTGCAGCTCTTCAAGAGGACTATAGAAGGTTATGTTTGGAGCTGATAAATCATAACTTAATAAGCAATATATCATAACAATCTAAGTGTTTTATGCAGAAATTAAACAGATTAAAATCAAGGTTTTAGCATTTTTTTCTCTGCATGTATTGAAGTATCTTCACTTTCCTCTAAATTAAAGAAAGGAGAACAGACATTGCAATTTTTGGCAGCACACATTATATCAAGTACATGCCAGATTGTGGAACTCAGTCACTTCATCTGCTGAAAGTCTGAGGCTGTAACTAAACTTTCTAGACCATACAGAAATAATCCAAAGATAAAATTTTGAAGTGAGATAAACTCTACAGAATATCTTGAGCATAATTTAAAGCAAGGGAATTAACAAAATAGATTTTCCTAAGAGTTCATTTCTACTTCATCTTTTTTCCATACAAATCCTGAAGGCTCCCATCTGAATTGTGTTGCAGTTGATTAGTAAGATAAACTGAGTTCACCAAGACTAAAAGTGGCATATTACTTTGATCAGTGTCTAATATATGGAATCTTTATTCACAAGCCTGAAAGAGTTCTAAGTTTGGTACTATCTACTACTTTCAGAAAGGGTATATATTATATCATCATTTTAATCAATAGCACATTTAATTCTTGGAAGGTTATGTAATTTGCCTAAAACAGGGCATCACATTTTTTCTTTAGCAGAAAATAAAAAATAGTTTAAATTGTGCTTTGTTACCAGTTTTACTTTATTATTTAATGAGATTGTTACTAACTAATATTTATCTCTAAGAAATGCACAAATATGCTTACTTAGGCCAATACTATGCAAGAATAATTTTGTACTGACTTATCATATATGACTGCTAAATTTTCAGAAAATTTTCAGGATATGTTAAACTCAGATGTTATTAATGGTTAAATTCTATGAGCTTGCAATTAAATAAATTCTATTAAAAACAAAGGTAATAAATTCTCAAAACATTACTTTCTATTTCTCTGTGTTTTACAATTATCTATGTTTCTGAGCACCCGGGAGCTTCCCTGGTAGCTCAGACAGTAAAGAGTCTTTCTACAATGCAGCAGACCAGGGTTTGATCCCTGGGTCAGGGAGATCCCCTGGAGAAGGGAATGGCAACCCACTCCAGTAATCTTGCCTGGAGAATTCCATGAACAGAGCAGCCTGGCAGGCTACAGTCCATGGGGTCACAAAGAGTCAGATACAACTGAGTGACTAACACTTTCACTCTCATGCCTATTATATCTGCATGGTGGAATTATTATAGATAATGGGCTACTGGAGATCTCTTCCCAACACTAGACTCAGCAATGTCAAGATAATAGATTGACACTCAGCTATGGTGAGAAAATTTACACCTCATAAATTGGCAAAAACTATAAATTAAGACTTGATTTATTATTTTAATGATTATCTAGAATGGAGGCTGACAAAAAACATCCTTTGGGTCAAACATAGTCTAGAATTTCTTCTCGTGCATCTCCTTTTAACACAGTGACACACATGTGTTTATGTATTATCTAGGGATACTCTGGAAATACAAATATGGAGCTGAGCAGTTGTAACTGTAGATCTGCAAGTCTTAAAATATTTACTCTCTGGCCCATTAGAGAAACAGTTTATCAATTTCTGGGATAGAGTTAAGATGATGGAGAAACATTAGCAGTATAGATTAAAGATAAAAGCACATTGTGTCTGTAGCAGTTACATGATCAATAGCACATCAATAGAAAATGAAGAAATATGCTTCTAGTATTACCTGATTTGACAAAAAAAAAATTACTTACATCATTGATGGATTTTTTACATGTGTAGAGTGCTCAAAGAGATTTTGTTTAATATAATATTTATAATGGTGAAAAATAGATCATATATCAGACTTAATGACAATAAATCTCCTGGGAAAAGAGTCAGCTGATTGGATTGCAACAGCATTGTCAAATCATGATTGAGTTGCAACCATAAGGTGGCTATCGACTCACGTGAATGTAACAAAAAATCAGTGAAGGCATTCCGAGAGAATCGATGTTTATATGCAATTTGCAGTAAGGAAATATTGTATATTTTATTCTTATTTGTAAATTCTGCACTATTACCACTTTTTTACTCAGGAGGGAAACATTTACCAGCATATCATTGTATGAGAGAAATATTTTTACATTTTTAAAAAACATTTGCTATAAATAAAAAAATAAATATCACATATTTAAGTAAACATAAACACTCAGAAAACAAAGATCGTGGCATCTGGCCCCATCACTTCATGGGAAATAGATGGGAAACAGTGGAAACAGTGTCAGACTGTATTTTGGGGGGCTCCAAAATCACTGCAGATGGTGATTGCAGCCATGAAATTAAAACATGTTTACTCCTTGGAAGAAAAGTTATGACCAACCTAGATAGCATATTCAAAAGCAGAGATATTACTTTGCCAACAAAGATCCGTCTAGTCAAGGCTATGGTTTTTCCAGTGGTCATGTATGGATGTGAGAGTTGGACTGTGAAGAAGGCTGATCGCCGAAGAATAGATGCTTTTGAACTGTGGTGTTGGAGAAGACTCTTGAGAGTCCCTTGGACTGCAAGGAGATCCAACCAGTCCATCCTGAAGGAGATCTGACCTGGGTGTTCTTTGGAAGGAGTGATGCTAAAGCTGAAACTCCAGTACTTTGGCCACCTCTTGGGAAGAGTTGACTAATTAGAAATGACTCTGATGCTGGGAGGGATTGGGGGCAAGAGGAGAAGGGGACGACAGAGGATGAGATGGCTGGATGGCATCACTGACTCAATGGACGTGAGTCTGAGTGAACTCCGGGAGTTGGTGATGGACAGGGAGGCCTGGCGTTCTGCAATTCATGGGGTTGCAAAGAGCTGGACACGACTGAGGGACTGAACTGAACTGACCCATTAATTAAAACTTTATGCACAATCTTCACATGGAGTAACAAAATGTTTAAATCAATAGTTAAGTGCATCTCCTTTGGACTGTCAATCATTTGAGAAGTAAAACTATTCAGAAAGGGTAGCAAAGGATACCTTTAAGTGTGTTTAAAATCAGAGAACACTGACCTAAACAGTGACTGAAATATTTCTATCCATTAACTTTTATTATTAAAAGGAATAAAGATTTCATTCAATAGATATATCATATTTAAATTCTAAAAATGATATAGGACAGTTATAGGGATAATTTTCCACTCAAGATTTTGGATCCACTCCAAGAAAGGAAGACTCCCAGATTTCTGGAAACTAAGCAGCACTGAGGGAAAATGAATCATCCAAAATGTGTAACAAACCTTTGCCTATTTATTCACTCTAAAATTACATAGCAACTCATAAGTCTCTCTTGCTCAAATTCTGTTAATGGCTTTGTCAAATATTTAGGGGAAAAGTCTATACTATGTAGCCCTTCTGACTTTACCAGTCGTAGCTCTGTGAAGTTCTTGTGCCCTCCCTCTCAGCCCTTCTCTAGCAATACTGTCTTCTGTGTTCCCAGAAAATACCAGATATGCTGACCTCAGGGCTTCTGAACTTCTCAGGTGCTAGTGGTAAAACAACAACAGAAACCCTGCATGCCAGCACTTGAGACGTAGAGACTGGGGTTTGATCCCTGGGTCGGCAATATCATCTGGAAGAGGATACGGCAGCCCACTCCAGTATGCTTGCCTGGAGGGTCCCATGGACAGAAGAACCTGGTGGGCTACAGCCCAGAGAATCGGAAAGAATAGGACAATTGAGGCAGTTTAGCAGATATGCCCGCAAGGGCTTCTACTCTTCCCTTTTCCCTACATCAAACCTAAATCAAATCCTTTATGATTACACAGTAGAAATGAGAAATAGATTCAAGGGATTAGATCTGTTAGTCAGAGTGCCTGAAGAACTATGAACGGATGTTTCTGATATTGTACAGGAGACAGGGATCAAGACAATCCCCAAACAAAGAAATGCAAAAATGCAAAATGGCTGTCTGAGGAGGCATTACAAGTAGCTGTGTAAAGAAGAGAAGCAAAAACCAAAGGAGAAAAGGAAAGATATACCCATTTGCATGCAGAGTTCCAAAGAATAACAAGGAGAGATAAGAAAACCTTCCTCAGTGACTTCTGCAAAGAAATAGAGGTAAACAATAGAATGGGAAAGACTAGAGATCTCTTCAAGAAAATCAGAGACGCCAAGGGAACATTTCATGCAAAGATGGTCTCAATAAAGGACAGAAATTGTATGGAACTAGCAGAAGCAGAAGATATTAAGAAGAGATGACAAGAATACACAGAAGAACTATACAAAAAAGATCTTCATGTCCAAGATAACCATGATGGTATGATCACTCACCTAGAGCCAGACATCCTGGAATGTAAAGTCAAATGGGCCTCAGGAAGCATCACTATGAATAAATTCCATCATTGAATTCCAGTTGAGCTATTTCAAATCCGAAAACATAATGCTGTGAAAGTGCTGCACTCACTATGCCAGCAATTTTGGAAAACTCAGCAGTGGCCACAGGACTGGAAAAGATGAGTTTTCATTCCAATCCCAAAGAAAGGCAGAGGCAATGCCAAGAATGCTCAAGCTACCACACAATTGCACTCATCTCACATGCTAGTAAAGTAATGCTCAAAATTCTCCAATCCAGGCTTCAACAGTATGTGAACTGTGAACTTTCAGATGTTCAAGCTAGATTTAGAAAAGGCAGAGGAGCAATTGCCAACATCTGGTGGATCATCAAAAAAGCAAGAGTGTTCCAGAAAAATACGTATTTTGGCTTTATTGACTATGCCAAAGCCTTTGACTGTGTATATCACAATAAACTGTGGAAAATTTTTCAAGATGGGAATACCAGACCATCTGACCTGCCTCTTGAGAAATCTGTATGCAGGTCAGGAAGCAACAGTTAGAACTGGACATGGAACAACAGACTGGTTCCAAATCGGGAAAGGAGTACAAGGCTGTACACTGTCACCCTGCTTAGTTAACTTATATGCAGAGTACGTCATGAGAAACGCTGGACTGGAAGAAGCACAAGCTGGAATCAAGATTGCTGGGAGAAATATCAATCATATCAGATATGCAGATGACACCACCCTTATGGCAGAAAATGAAGAAGAACTAAACAGCCTCTTGATGAAAGTGAAAGAGGAGAGTGAAAAAGTTGGCTGAAAACTCAACATTCAAAAAGCTAAGATTATGGCATCTGGTCCCATCACTTCTTGACAAATAGATGGGTAAACAGTGGAAACAGTGGCAGACTTTGCTTTTCTGGGCTCTAAAATCACTGCAGATGGTGACTGCAGCCATGAAATTAAAAGATGCTTACTCCTTGGAAGAAAAGTTATGACCAACCTAGACAACATATTAAAATCAGAGACATTACTTTGCCAAAAAAGTCCATCTAGTCAAAGCTATGGTTTTCAGCAGTCATGTATGGATGTGGGAGTTGGACTATAAAGAAAGCTGAGCGCCGAATAATTGATGCTTTTGAAATGTGGTGTTGGAGAAGACTCTTGAGAATCCCCTGGACTGCAAGGAGATCCAACCAGTCCATCCTAAAGGAAATCAGTCCTGAATACTCATTGGAAGGACTGATACTGAAGCTGAAACTCCAATACTTTGGACACCTGGTGGGAAGAATTGACTCATTGGGAAAGACCCTGATCCTGGGAAAGATTGAAGGCTGGAGGAGAAGTGGGTGACAGAGGATAAGATGGTTGGATGATATCACTGACTCAACGGACATCAGTTTAACTTGAGTTTGATGGACAGGGAGGCCTGGTGTGCTGCAGTCCATGAGGTTGCAAAGAGTCAGACATGACTGAGGGATGAACTGAACTGAGCCTGATTTTGCCCTAGATATTCATGGTTTTATCCCTTTTGCTCAGATGTTATCTCTGAGGGATTTTTTTTTTTTCCCCCTACACTATGCTCTCTAAATACTATTATTTCCCTTTTTCATTTTTTGGACATATATTTATTTGCTGCACAAATGTTATAGTATTTTTTAACTATTCTGTATTTTTTATCCTCACCGACTAGAATGTTGGAGGATGAAATGGCAACCCACTTCAGTATTCTTGCTGAAAAAAATCTCATGGACAGAAGAGCCTGGTGAGCTACAGTCCATTGGGTCACAAAGAGTTGGACATGACTGAGCAACTAAGACACACACTGGAATGTAACCTCTACAGGAGCAGAGATTTTCCTGTTTTGTTCTTCACAGCATTCCTCAGGCTAATGAGGGACTGGAAACTAATAGCTGTTCAACAATTAGTTCAAACAAATTATTGAAAAGGAAAGAAGAAAGTAGGGAAGGGAGGAAGGAAAGTTTTGTTTTCTCTAGTGTTACCTGCCAAGTGCTTTTTAACCAAGTGTATATATATATCATTTTGAAGAGAATCCAGACTCATCCTGGTTCACACTTTTAATTCTCATTTGCACGTCTTTGTTTTTCATTCTGGGATTGTGATTATTTGTACTCTTGAAGCAATTATTTTTTATATTCTGTTTTTGATGGAAAAATTAACTTCTTGACAAAATGAAAGTAAAAGAAAATTATTGTTTATCTGTTAACACCCTTTACATTAGATAAAAATAAGTACTCTAAGATAATTCACACATGGAATTACTGTTTTTTGAGTGCAGGAGATTATATTTTGCTGTTAATTTTTTAATACTTTTCATCATGAAGGCTAGAGTAATATTGAATATTACTATATAAAATACTATAAATAAATCATTGTTATTAAAAATTAATTTAGTGGCTTTAAATATTGAGACCTACCTCCCTGAAAGCAAAGGTATACATCTATAACAGACATTAAAACCACACTGCCCCAGGGTTTCTAATTCCTTGACAACATCTATGTTTCAATTTATTGTCTAATGTCAGAAAGATGCCCATATCTGTGACAAATTTCAAATTAAAATAATTATCCTGGGTAAATTTTCATTCTTTTACATTAGATTGGAAAATATAAAGATGTGGGCATTGATTTATCTATCCCCAGGTAGGCTTAATGTTATATTTTTCTAACACAACCTAACAAATTTATATTGATTGCCTAATATTAGGTGTTTTATTAGACACTGGAGTAAAATAATGGTGAATAATGTACAAAAATATTAGCCAACATTATTGAGTATTTACTCCATGCCAGTTACCCTTCTAAGTGCTTTGCTTGTGTTAATTGACTTAATCTTCAGAAAGGAAATATAGCTACCTTCCTTTTGCTTATTGTATCATTTACCTATCTCAAAATTCAATATTATTCACTAACCAATTATTCTCCTGATCCTGGATATCAGAAAACACACACGGACACATTTACTGGTCTCAAAATTATATATTTTTGTAATTTAGGAATCATTGTCTTAATGATTTCAAAGTTATTAAAAATCTAAAATCTAAACATCACTAGTCATAAAATTCTGCTGCTATTACCTTCATTAACCAAGCTGTGTAAGGAAATCAAGGCCCAAAGATGAAGATTAGAATAATAGCAACACCTAGATAGCACTTACTACAATCCATCTTCTGTTCTATATTCTTTAGATATATTAACTCAGTCTTCACTAAATAAACTCATTTATGTCTCAAAGAAACTGTTTGAGGCAATTACTATCATTATCATTCCCATTTCAGAGCTGAAGAAACTAGGATTCAGTTCAGTTGAGTCACTCAGTTATGTCCAACTCTTTGAGACCCCATGGATTGCAGCATGCCAGGCTTCCCTATCCATCACTATCTCCTGGAGCTTGTCCATCCAGTCAGTGAAGCCATCTCACACTCTGTCATCCCCTTCTCCTCCTGGGATTGCAGAGCAGTAAAATAATTTGCCTGAGTTTATAAAACAAGCAAATGGCAGAGATATTGTTGAAGCCAGATGATCTGGCTCCATGATGACTTGCTTAAGAGAATATTTTTAATTAACACAGATAATGAGAAGCTAGAATGATGAGGCAGAAAGATTATAGACTTTAGTGTTAAACACACCTTGATTTAAATCTCATTCAGGTGCTTTCAGGCTGTGAACTACCCAACAAGTCAATTAAGCGTGATTAGACTCGATGTCGTCATGTATAGAAGAGTTGAGGGTTGGGCTGAGATGAGAAATCACATCTGATGATCCAATATCTGATGACACAATAATTTTCTAATGATTCACATTACCTTTTACTGGATTTTGCTAGAGGGTATTTGTATTTATATGTGGAGCTTTTTTAAAATTTATCTTTAGCTATTCTTAAAAAGATGAAAACAAGTAGAGTTTTTCAACACCAATTGTCAGTGAAAGCACAGAGATAGTATTATATATTATCCCCACATTAATAATGTTAAAAGTGTAAAGAATTCTTAGAAAATAGCTTTTAATTATGAAGCAGTATTTCTAAAGTTTGATAAAACTTTGTACTTTTCTCTTTTTAGGGCTTGTTTCCCAATATGAATAATATTGAGATAGCTAATCTTAGAACTCATTTAGCAATATTCAAATTGATTTAAAGTCACAAGCAGTTACTTCACCTCATGTGTCAGTGTTCATTCCTGCCAACATATAATTCCTTCTTGCAGAATATTGGGAAATTGCTCCAAGTAGTTTAAGCAGGAGAGAGAAAGACCTGGGTTGGAGGTGAGAAAGAAAGAGAATAAGGGAGAAGAAGAGAAGAAGAAGGGGAGGAAAGAGAAGAGAAAGAAGACAGAAAGAGAGAAATACTGGCTAACTCAGTTCATAATATTTAAAGGAATATGCAGCTATATAAGAAAAAAGATAAAGAACAAAGATAAAGATAAACAGGGTGTCTGTTAAGTATTTAACCCTGGTTAATTTAACAAGAAAAGTCCACAGTCATCTTTTATGTCATCTTCTGCAGTGGTAGACATTTGGAACATGTTTTGTGTCACATTCTCATTCCACATAATTTCTTTTGTATTTGAAGATAATACAAATGACAAATGCTAGATGAATTTCTCAACTTGTGCACTTACCACCTTGTAGCATGCAGCTTTCACTTCATTATATTTAGATTGTTCGCCTCTAATTATATACTATGACAGGATGAAACCAGCCAAAATATAAGAAGTATCTACTATATCTATCATAGTATAAAAAATGATTTTACATTGATGGAGCTTCCTTAGTGGCTCAGCAGTAAATTTATCTGCAATGCAGGACGTGCAAGAAACATGGGTCTGATCCCTATGTATGGAGGATCCCCCAGAGGAGAAACTGGCAACCCACTCCAGTGTTCTTGCCAGGAAAATTGTAAAGAAAAACATTTATTTATATCCTTGTTGAAAGAGAGTAAGGCAGGCTTTACTCAATACTATGGCCATTAGGTATATGGGCTACTGCAAGGGGTTTTCATGTAGGAAAGAGGGAGATTGAGCTTAACTCTGAATACAACAAAGAAAAGTGGGAATTTATAGCCAAGGAAAGATGGAGGAGGGAGGTCAGTGGGTGGAAAATTACTAACAGGAAACATGATAAGGGAGATTTTGATCAAACCAACCTAATAGAATTCTCACTGAAGGCAGGCCAGGGTGACTGGATATCAACTGGTAGATGACAGGATGAGGAATTTGGTCAGATAGTGAGGGTGATTATATGTTAAGGATGGAGGACTCTGCTAAATCATCTTAGCAAAATTCTTGGGCTTTTAAGGACATGCCAATGATGGGGCCTAGTTGAAAAAGGGCACAGAGGAGAATGACTAGAGTTTGGTCAGTAAAAGAATTTTTATTTTAAGATATTTCTTAATATTTCTCTGTCTCCTTACATCTCAACATAATTTTGGAAGGAAAAATAGTAGTAGTAATTTCTCATCTAAGCTCAGTTGACACAGTCTTGCCTCCAATTACCAGCTTCCCGAAAGCAGCTTGAAATATAATGACATTTTGCTGATGATGAACAGAAAAAGCTTCTTGGCATAAAAGGTTCAGTGCACTTTGCCCATTAATAAACACATTTAATAACAATGAAGATATAATTTGATTGCAGAATTTTAAGTTAGCATTGAGTCAAATAGAATGTTTCAATACTAGTTTAGCATTACAGCATATGACTTTTAAACTCTCAAGAAACAAGCCAGTACCTTCATTGCTGACAGAGGAAAAATTTAAATTTGGGATTAAAGTTCCCTTTTTATCTCTTCTCAGATTCATGTCTGTATCACTTTCACCCTTCCATTTTTCAAGCAGCTTCTTCAAAGTCTGTATTTAGAGAAGCAGCTGGCCAGTACGTTGTGTCAGTAGTCCCATGAAGTAGCTATCAGGTTTCTGGGGGAAAAAAGATTAATTTTAAAAAGTAGTCCTAAGAGTGCTTGCCAGGTGGCAGCTGAACTGTTTACAAATTAAAATTTTAGGATGGCAAAAATGAATTAAGATTTGAGGGTGGATAGTTTTCCAAGAACTAATGATGACAGTTACATAAGCATTTAGACATATTCATAGATTTAATATCTTGTTTGTAGCTGTCACTCTATACAAGTTTACACGCTGGGAAATCATGAGTCACATGCTAAAACATGCATATTTTCTCAGATTAAAGGAAAGCTCTGGATTGTGTCTAATTCATCATTCTACCATCTGTTTAAAGTGGATTTATCACTAGTTACTGGCTTGGAGTAAGTAATCTTTAAAATTTCTATTCAATATGAACACCGATCTGTAAAATTTCATCTGTCGAGTCGCGGTAGGACTCCTATAACTCAGCCAGCATCATACTTAATACAAATTCAAACAAAAACAAAAAGGATTTTTATCCAGCTGTGGCCAAATTGTAGCTCATTGCATTAACGTTTCCTTCTACGAATCTGATTGCTGCAGAGAACAGCTGTATGGGAAATGATACACTTTTCTTATTAATGATACTCAGTTACAAACTTCTGGAGAGGAGGTTTTTATCTTAAAGGGATGCTTGACTTTGGCACAAGGGATGCTTGACTTTGGCACTAAAGTTAATTTACTTAAAATGCAGATCATGGTTATAGCACTAGATCCCAGGTTGTCTGTTAATAAGGTTTAAATTTTTGTTAACACTTTCAGAGGGTATCACTCAGTTCAGTTCAGTTCAGTTCGGTCGCTCAGTCTTGTCCGACACTTTGCGACCCAATGAATCACAGCACGCCAGGCCTCCTTGTCTTATCATCAATTCCCAAAGTTCACTCAAACTCAAGTCCATCGAGTCGGTGATGCCATCCAGCCATCTCATCCTCTGTCGTCCCCTTCTCCTCCTGCCCCCAACCCCTCCCAGCATCAGAGTCTTTTCCAATGACTCAACTCTTCACATGAGGTGGCCAAAGTACTGGAGTTTCAGTTTAGCATCAATCAGTCCTTCCAACACCCAGGATTGATATCCTTTAATATGGACTGGTTGGATATCTTTGCAGTCCAAGGGACTCTCAAGAGTCTTCTCCAACACCACAGTTCAAAAGCATCAATTCTTCAGTGCTCAGCTTTCTTCACAGTCCAGCTCTCACATCCATACATTACCACAGGAAAAACCATAGCCTTGACTAGACGGATCTTTGTTGGCAAAGTAATAGCTCTGCTTTTCAATATGCTATCCAGGTTGGTCATAACTTTTCTTCCAAGGAGTAAGCATCTTTTAATTTCATGGCTGCAGTCGCTGTCTACAGTGATTTTGGAGCCCCAAAATATAAAGTCTGACACTGTTTCCACTGTTTCCCCATCTATTTGCCATGATGGGACCAGATGCCATAATCTTTGTTTTCTGAATGTTGACTTTAAGCCAACTTTTTCATGCTTCTCTTTCACTTTCATCAAGAGGCTTTTGAGTTCCTCTTCACTTTCTGCCATAAGGGTGGTGTCATCTGCATATCTGAGGTTATTGAGATTTCTCCAGGCAATCTTGATTTCAGCTTGTGCTTCCTCTAGCCCATCATTTCTCATGATGTATTCTGCATATAATTTAAATAAGCAGAGTGACAATATACAGCCTTGACATACTCCTTTTCCTATTTGGAACAAGTCTTTTGTACCATGTCCAGTTCTAACTGTTGTTTCCTGACCTGCATATAGGTTTCTCAAGAGGCAGGTCAGGTGGTCTGTATTCCTATCTCTTTCAGAATTTTCACTACTAATGGTCAAAACAGTATGAAATTCTAAGATGCAGTAGTTAAATGATTTTATTTTTCCTCTTTTATATTTTGTTTTGTAGTATGCTCACATAAAACAACAGATTTTCATTTGTCATAAAACCCATTTGTAAATATGACTATATTTGCATCATATTATGTAATTCATGTACATATCATATTTAGGTGCCCACATTATCTCCAGGGATATGATGCCATATTTGGTTCTAAGTTAAACCATTTTGAAAATCAAAGCAAAAATATTGATAGTAATAGACTAATGAGTATAATTATTGAGACTTATAAAGCTGTGAAAATTAAAGGTAGAGAAGATACTAAAAGGCATAGAAGGGTTTATTTTTAAGGAGAGATATTATTAGAAGGGGTTACCTAAATTTAGAACCTAAATTTAGAAGGTTAAAACAGAAGGAGGACAAGTTTGAAGTTTTATTAAGTAACAAAAGAAAAAGGTATATTGCTTAAGAAAATTCTAATAAAAGAAAAAAAGGGTATCACTTGTAACTAAAAAATGAAAGTGAGGAGAAATAAATTTCATGACCCCTGTTTTACAGACTGTAAAATATAACTAGATTCTAGAAAAACATTGGTAGACTCAAATCTCATTGATATATCTTGAACAATTTAGTAAAGATAAGACTGTTCATAGAAGGACTCAACCATTTATGTTTGTTATCTCATAAAAGACCTTTTCAATCATTACAAATCCTTTATTCCTTTTGATCTACCAATTTGTTAGTCAAAGTGCCCAGGAAACTCACTTTAAATTGCGTATGTTAAGAGGCTATATCTATTTCTATGTTAGTTAGGATTATTTTGTTGAATGCAAAGTTAGCTTCAGTAAATAAGGGAATTTCTTAAAAGCTGATGTTTCTTCTTGAAGGACACGTTCCTTCTAAGGACTAAGGAAAGAGCATCGGTTCTACTGGAACTGGAGATTTGAAGGATCTCAACACATTTTCATCTCTCAACTCTGGTTTTCTTTGTGATTCAGGCATAGCTATGTATGTGAAGTGACTCTGGTTTCTGAGCTACATTAATTGACCTAAAGTTGAACCAGTTACCTGGAGGAAAAAATAAATTTCAGGAAAGAACTCTGCATGGTCTAGCTGTGTCCAGTTTCTGGATCTGTACTAAACAAATGTGGTTGGAGATAGGGTCATTTTACATAAACTGGTGTTATTATTTGGTAATCATTGAGGTGGTGGAGAGTGTGTATTCTCTGAGAACTTTAAATGCTAAAGAGATAAACCTTAAGCAATGATGATATAATATATTTTGCAATCAGATAGGAAAGGAGAAAGATTGAAATTATTCATTGGAAGTGATGGTATGCAGAAATGATGCCCTTCTCAATCCTAAAGCATGGGATAAATTTGTGGCATGATTCCAATGTTGTCAATGCGGTATATTGCAAATGAAAATTATCCTAATACACTTAAAAATTATTAAGAAATCTAAGTATAACAAAAGAACAAATAGGTATAGATTACCAGCAAACTCACTATAAAAAAAAAAGATGTGAGAGTAAATGCCCCAAATCATTCATGACTGAAGATGTACAAATAAAGATAAAGTGATATATCATTTTAATGATATATCATTTTAGTGATTATCATATATAAAAATTATCATATATTCCTTGTTTGTGAGGATCTTGGGAAAGCTGCACTCTAATATCCTGGGGAGTGTAGTTTTGTTCACTTTCTGGAAGACAGGTACTCCTATAAACCAAATATACTTCTAAAATATAGCCTTCAAACAAAATAGCAAAATTGTCATGATATTTTAACAAGAATTATATTGGTTGTAATAGAAAAGAAGCTAGAAAGAAAAAGGGAGTGCATTTGTGAAATAAATTATGATAGTATTATATGATGGAATATTATGTATAATAAAAAGGAATGTTTGCTTTTGCTAACATGGAATAAAGAGAGGGAAAGAGATTATTATCTCCTTAACTACAGAAATATTTTTATCACTTTGTAATAACACTTAAAAACTTGTTTGTTTTTTTTTCTCAGAAACTATATGTCTGAAATCTTTCTAAGATCCCCATATCTGATCATCACCCCACTACTCTGACACTTCCATGACAAATAATTAACCTCAGTGAGAATGCAGTTCCTTCAGCTCCATCTCTATCCACAACTTTGTTTTTTTCTTTTTCTTCATCAAGTTTAGATTTCAGGGCTCATAATTATAAACATGCTCCTGCAAACATCCTAAACTCTATCTCTCCTCTCTCTCTTGACTTTCTAATTTTCTGCCCAGGAAGAAACTTCAATCCTGGATTAAATTTTCTATATCAGTTTAGTTCAGTTCAGTCTCTCAGTCGTGTTTGACTCTTTGAGACTCCATGAACTGTAGCACGCCAGGCCTCCCTGTTCATCACCATCTCCTGGTGTTCACTGAGACTCATGTCCATCGAGTCCGTGATGCCATCCAGCCATCTCATCCTCTGTCGTCCCCTTCTCCTCCTGCCCCCAATCCCTCCCAGCATCAGAGTCTTTTCCAATGAGTCAACACTTCTCATGAGGTGGCCACAGTACAGGAGTTTCAGCTTTAGCATCATTCCTTCCAAAGAAATCCCAGGGTTGATCTCCTTCAGAATGGACTGGTTGGATCTCCTTGCAGTCCAAGGGACTCTCAAGAGTCTTCTCCAACACCACAGTTCAAAAGCATCAATTCTTCAGCGCTCAGCCTTCTTCACAGTCCAACTCTCACATTCATACAGGACCACAGGAAAAACCATAGCCTTGACTAGACGGACCTTAGTCGGCAAAGTAATGTTTCTGCTTTTTTTTTTTTTTCTATGTTGAAACTTTATTACAAAATTATAAAGCAGAGCTCTGTAACAAAAAATACACATTTGGGTTTGGTCTAACACCAAGTAAGTCTGAGAAAATATAAGCCACTTGAAATAACACATTCACGTCCAAAAGGTTTCAACAAATTTATACAATATACATTGAGCACTAATTCCTGTACAGCTTATTCTTTCTAGTTTGGATCCAGCTATTCCAATGTATTATGAACCAGTCAGCTGTCCTGTCTTTTAAAACAAGTCACAACTGAAATCTCAGAACAATCAGCAAAAGCCATGGGATAATGGAAGAATTAGATGTTTCCATGGTAATTAAGACCAAGGATCCATGAGGGGCAGGAGAGAGCATCCAAGGATAAAAATCAAGTTTGCTACCTAGGTTAGATAGTAACTGAAATGGTATCTTAAGAAGTCCCAGCCTTTATTTGGTGTAGTAATAAGATACAAAGTGGGAAGGGGCGGGGGGCGGGGGGGTGCGGTTAGGGTTAGGTGGTTTTAACACCTTTTCTCCTAAATGGAAACCTTCACCAAAAGGGATTAGAAGACTTAAAGGCAAATTCTTTCTCCTAGATGAGTAAATGCCATTAGTTCTGATTCTGACTGAGGTTACAAACCAACCATCAGGATACTGTTAACTCATGTCTAAGAGGGAAACTGGGAGGTAGGGAGTGGTAAGGCCTCAGCAAAGAAAACAAGTTTTAAGCAGGGAAACAGCCAGCTTCTGCCCTGAAGTTATTGCTAGGTTGTAGCTGAGCTGCTATGTGCAGACCTGTTTGTTTCACAGTGGAACTAAAGAGTAGCTGAATTCTTTGTTAAACTGGTAGGCACCGTAAACTATAGTATTTACTGTCCAGCAGAAAGGTGGTATCTTTACAGGGAAATCTCCATCCGCCACCCCCCACCTCCCACCCCCAGTTCCTACAAAGGCTGTAGCCCAGAATCAAACTATCTAGGACTTGGTATAATGTCAGGGTACGTGGTTTAGTGGTTGATGGAGAGAAAGCATTAAGCATATCCTGTACCAACCAACAGGTGCTGTCGGCGACGGAATGACACACCAACACTGCAGAGTGGTTTAAATCTTTATATTTTAACCCTTGCTTCTTACAGCTGCTTAATTTTTATATCCCTTGCACAACAACCTACAGGGCAAGCTGCCAAGCACTACGATTCAGAGACTATACAGTGCGCAGGCGCAGGGCGAGATAACCTTTACCTTGGCTTATTTACTGCAGCTAAGACTTTGTTTGGGGGAACTTCCTTATCAACTTAGAATCCGTTTTGTCCCAAGGTCTGTTCCTTTTGAGGAATCAGAGAAACATCCTTGTGTGCAAGCAATGTTCTTTTCCCATGGGAACAAATAGGATTTTTAGCTGAACATCTCGTTTGCAAGAATGCTCAGCCCTGGTTGAGAGTCTCGTTTGCAAGCACTTCTCAACCTTCCTTAAACCTAGTTCCCTACACTGGGCAGAACATCTCGTTTGCAAGAATGTCCAGCCCTGGTTGAGAGTCTCGTTTGCAAGCACTTCTCAACCTTCCTTAAATCTAGTTCCCTACATCTCCCCCTTTCTTTTCTTGTAGATGCTGAATAAGCGCTTGAATACGCAAAGCTTCTTCTTTCAATTGTTTCCCTTTTCGCCAGCGCCGGTAGACTATAAAAGCAATAAAACATAAAGCAACAATTAACAAAGTATTCACAAAGGATGTTGTTAACAGTGTAGATACATGCCCTAAAGGATTAAGGTTGTCTAATCCTTCTTGAAGACTTTTCAGTATATCAGAACCAAGAATATCAGGCAGCGTCTTACTAAAAGTTGACAATATAGTTTGTTCCAATTCCATAATTTCAGCAGTTAAATTTTGGTGTCCCACTAAAGACCTTTTCACTTTTTCCCAACCCTCACTCATATTAAAGGGAACAGGGGTTACACATAGGTGAGATGAGTTCCAATCACATTTTAACACACTCTTTGTAGCTAACACAGTCACTTGATCTCCTAACCAGGAAACTGTGTGTTGTAAATTCAATACATCAGTAGCCAATTGAGCGTCCAAATCATGCTGTTGTTGCCACAATAAATGAGCATCTTTATGCCATTCCCTGACAAAATCAGCAGTCTGTATGCCTTGATGCAAAGCAAGACCTGCTACAGTTGCTGTTGCTGTTACTGAAGCCACGGCGAGAATTGATGCGATGACAATGCCAAGCATTCTTCGAGATCGATGGAGAAGAGTTTGTACAGCATTCACAAGATGAGTGACAGCAAAAGAGTCCGACCAAGGTCGAGTAAGATTAACAGGCAACCAAAGTTCAGTCCGTGCTTTCACAATGACCAAAGAATAATTATTGGAATGGACCATCTTGTTTTCAACATTTTCCCACCAAGAACGATTTATGCATTGAGTCAAGTTACAATCAGAACATGATATAACTCCCAAAATTTCATTCCAAATCCATTGCCCATACAGTAAGGAATAAGGAAATTTTACACATGCTATAGCAGAGTAAGATTTATTAATATGCAAATGAACTTGAAATGGCCCTTTAGGATCATTAATATTTAAAGTAAAGTTTCCCGTCCATATAGTAAGGTCACCTGACACTGCCCATAATTTCCATATATCTCCTTGTACTTGAGGGTGCCCATCCATTTGTAATTGAGGTGGAACCAATGCAAAATGTTGCCATATTACAGTTTCATTTCCTTGACCATTCAGGGTACCATTTATGCGATGCCATTTTAAAGATCGATTAGACCATTTTTCTAAAAATTCTCCATGAGTAGGACTCCAATCTACAATTACATGATTTGAAAAATTCATAACTAGACGAGGGTCATGATCCCTGCAATGTTCCCACTCCAGACGTGATAAAGATGCTTCAAAAAATGAAGCAGGGCAGAGGGACATATGTATCCTCTTACTCTTATTTAAAGAAGACCGTGAAGTATTAAAGCCACGAGAAGAAATGAGCACAGTAAAAACTGCAAAGTGTTGTCCCCTATAATTAACTCCCCAAGTATTATAAGAATGATGTGAGTGTGTTTTTGTAGACAGACAAAAAGAATGCCCTCCTATACATAAAGGAATACCTTCAGCTGCTATAGTAAGATTAGTAACGTTATAATTTTGTACATGCTGGGATAATTGTTCAATCCCTCCACAATCAGGTGGAGGGAAAAAGTTAGTTTCGTTAGTACAAACTTGGACTTCTACTTCACCCCAGGATACCGCCCGCACCAAAGGAGGATTAGGGATATAGGCCCAATAAGTATAGTTTGCGGCTTCCACATACATTACCTGACAAGTTACCACCGCCATCATGGCCAACAAAAGATTAGTAGGATTCAATGGTTGTCCTGCTTTCTGCAATGTTTTCTCAGCTTCTTGAGTCAGTTTCTTCAACTGTCCCCATGTCGGTGGACCTGCCTCTCTTGTCGCAAAGGTGAAAGTCCTCTGCATTGACAGTTCCTGAAACTGGCGCATGATTGGGTCGCTCATTCTGCAACTTCACCAATCTCAATGGAACCCAGATCCTGGAATTATTCACAGAAATAAAAGCATACCCTCGCCCCAAGAAGTGAAGTACTGCTGGAACCCATCCCTTTATCTCATCCTTATACCATACCTGGGAATGTTCAAAGCTTTTTGTCTGCTTTTCTGAATTGCCAAAATGCTGTTCTGCTGGAGTAATCTTACTTTTTCCCCAGACATTCAAAAAGTTAAGAGTTAATAGTGTTTTATTTAATACATCCCTTGGTGATATCACGCCTTTCTCCCCCTTTCTTATTTTTTCAATGTATTCTCGAAGAGTCCGATTAGCTCTTTCAATTATAGCTTGTCCTTGACTATTATAAGGAATACCAAAAGTGTGCTTAATATGATATTGTTCTAAAAATTGAGATAATTTAGAGGATTGATATGCGGGAGCATTATCAGTTTTTAATTCTATAGGTATGCCCATAATAGCAAAACAAAATAATAAATGAGTAATAACAGAATCTGCCTTTTCTGAACTTAAAGCTGTAGCCCATTGAAAATGAGAATAAGTATCTATAGTATGATGAACATATTTCTGTTTACTGAATGAAGAAATAAAAACAACATCCATTTGCCAAATTTGGTTAGATTGTAGTCCTCTGGGATTTACTCCAGGAGGGGCAAAGGGCAAAATAAACGGTGCACATATGGAACAAGAACGAACAATGCGTTGAGCTTGTTTTCGTGTTAACGAATAAGTTTTTTGTAACCCTTTAGAATTAGTATGATGTAAACAATGTTCTTGTGTTGCAGACTGTAAAGGATAAAGTAAGGCATCAATATTTGCATTTCCTTGAGATAATGGTCCGGGGAGAGAAGAATGAGCTCGTATATGAGTAAAAAAGACAGGGTTAGTTCGCCTAATTAATAATTGTTGAACCTGAAAAAATAATTTATCAATATTAGTTTTTAAAGTTACCGGTAAAGTGGCTTCAGGAAGATAAATACATGAAAAGACTGCATATTTAGAATCAGAAACAATATTAATAGGAATATCAAAAAAATCCTGTAATGCCAAACAAATGGCCCAAAGTTCAGCAGGCTGCACAGAAGAAAAGGAATGTGGAACAACTTTAGAAGTAGTATCAGTCCAATAGCCAGCAGTATTTTTATTGGCATCTGTAAAAATAGTTTTTCCTTCAACTGGAATATTAGATATAGGAGATTTACAAACCATTGATGTATGTCGAAGGAAATCTATCATTTTAGATTGAGGATATTGATTAGAAAAAGTCCCTGAATAAGATGCAAGAGCTATCTGCCAATTTTCATTAAACTGTAAGCAATTAGAAATTTGGGTGGAAGTAAGTTGAGTAATAATTGTTTGAGGGTCACTTCCAATTAACTGAATAATACGGCCTCGACCTTTCAAAATAAGGAAAGCAATTCTATCCGTATAAGTAGTAAGCTTTTTTGTATAATTATTGGGTAAAATACCCACTCAATCAACCCTGCAGATTGAGCAATAACTCCAGTAGGAGAATAGGGAGTATGGAACACTATGAAATATATAGGTTGATCCTGTTGTAGATAAGTAAGAAACCCTTCATTTAACCGTTGCTCTACAAAGTGTAATTCCTCTTTTGCTTGAGAAGTAAGAGATCGAGGACTGTTAAGAGCAGTATCACCCTCTAAAGTAGAAAATAAATGACGCAATTGATGTGTAGGAATCCCTAACATGGGACGTAACCAGTTAATATCACCCAAAAGCTTCTGAAAATCATTAAGAGTTTTCAAATTATCTCGTCTAATTTGGACCTTTTGAGGTTTTATTCTTTGTCGTTCCAAAATAGCACCTAAATATGAAATAGGAAATTCAGTTTGAATTTTTTCAGGAGCAATTTGAAGATTAAAATCACTTAAAGCTTTCTTTACATGAATAAAAAATGTATCTCGTTCCTCTTTACTAGGAGCTGCCAATAGAAGATCATCCATATAATGATAGAGAAGACAATTAGAAAATTGTTGTCTCACAGTAATAAGAGCACGATTAACAAACTCCTGACAAAGTGTAGGGCTATTAATCATTCCTTGAGGCAACACTGTCCATTGATAACGTTTTACGGGCTGCCCATGATTATACACTGGAATAGTAAAAGCAAATTTATTTCTATCTTTTATTTGCAAAGGAATATTAAAAAACAATCCTTCAAATCTAAAACCATCAAAGACCAATCCTGTGGAATCAAAGCAGGAGAAGGGAGACCTAATTGCAAAGCTCCCATAGGTTCTATACATTTGTTAACTGCCCTTAAATCAGTTAACATTCTCCATTTACCAGATTTTTTCTTAATGACAAAAACAGGAGAATTCCAAGGAGACGTAGAAGGTTCAATATGGCCAGACTGAAGCTGTTCTTTTACTAATTGTTCTAAAGCCTCGAGCTTCACTTTTGGAAGCGGCCACTGCTCAACCCATTTAGGGACATTAGTTAACCATTTCAATGGGAGAGCTCGAGGAATCTGAGCAGTGGCTACAAGTTTTCCGACGAGATGGTGAGTGTTGTTCCTAAAGAAAATAAAAGATCTCTTCCCCAGATATTAATAGGTATATTAACAATGTAAAAAGAAATAGATACTTTCTTTCCATTAGACAATTGGCATGACAAAGGTTGAGTGCTTCTCCACACATCTGCTATTGATCCTAAGCCTGTTAAAACAAGAGGAATTTTTTCTTTTTTCCAGTCATTAGGCCACTGCTGGAGAGAAATAACCGAAACATCTGCTCCTGTATCCACTAATCCTTCAAACTGTATACCTTCAATAATCAGTGACATTAAAGGACGAGAGTCATTAATAAGCATTTCCCAAAATATACTTTTTCCAGTACTTCCAAAACCACCGACTCTCTCATTAGAATATGAAGAAAACGGGTGATAAGGTAACAAAAGAAGTTGTGCAATCCGTTCCCCTGCCAGTAAAGAAAGAGTTTGTGATGTTGAAACCATAATTAAAATTTCCCCAACATAATCAGAATCAATTACTCCTGGGTATACAATCAATCCTCTTAATGTTGCACTACTTCGTCCCAAAATTAACCCAAAAGTTCCTCTTGGTAATGGGCCAAAAACATTAGTCCGTAATTTATAAACACCTCCTCCTGGGGATAAAAGAACATTTTCAGCTAATGGAAGATCTGCAGCTGCACTACCTAATGTAGCAGCCTTCAAATCTGAAATCATCATTTGAGCACCATTCGAGGAAATTGGCTGTCGAGATTGGCATTGACCTGTGCAGGAAACTGGCAAGGAGCTCCCGGTACTGTTCCTGGGCCCCAGGAGCTTAGGCCCACTGGGAAGTTTCCCGACAAAGGGGCTCTTAAGGGATTCCCTTCCCGATCAGTTTTAGATTTACACTCCTGAGTCCAATGCTTTCCCTTGCCACATCTCCTACAAAGACCTAAGGGCTGTCGCTTTTCTGGCAATCGCTCATTTTTTGGCTCATTTCTTCGTCTCTTACAATCTTTCTGAAAATGTCCTGGCTTCCCGCAATTAAAACAATTTCCTCCCCTCTGAGGTTTCACAGCCTTTGCTAAAGCTGCTGCAAAAACAGAGGCTTGATGTTCAATTCCTCCAACTCCAGAGCATGCTCTTATGAACTCAGCCACAGAAGCCCCTTGTCCTTTTAAAGGTCCCAAAATCCTTTTACATTCTGGATTAGCATTTTCATATGCCAATGTATCAAGCAAAATTTTTGAGATCTCATCTCGACCAACTGTCCGTTCAATAGCCACCCGAAGGCGGGCCAAAAAATCTGTATAAGGCTCATTAGGACCTTGTATAGTTTTCACAAAAGACGGTTGAGCCTGTCCAGTAGGTACCACTCTACGCCACGCCCTTAAGAAAACCTGACGCACCTGTTGCAATTCCTGATCTGTGTACTGAGCTTGTTCCCTCAAGGCTCGATATTGCCCTTCTCCCATCAACTTATCTTCTAAAGGACCTTGTGGATTTTGTCCCTCATTAATCCTAGCTTGTTTTCGGGCTTCTTCTTCCCACCAACTACGAAGCTGTAACCATTGAGATCCTTCTAAAACAGCTTGAGCTATAGATTCCCAATCAAGAGGAAGAATTAATTTAGAAGTTCCCACATTCTCTAGCATTGATAAAACAAAAGGAGATTGGGGACCATATTGAGAAACAGCGGCCTTAAGATCTTTAAAAAATTTATACTCCAAAGGCATATATTGAACATTAATCATTCCTGCCCGTGCATCATGCTGACGTATAATGGGAAAGAGGCTAGGTGGATCCACAAAACCTCCAGGAGGTGCTGAAAGATCATCATCATCATAGAACTTAGTAGCAGGAAATGTAAATCGCTGATTCTCTCTCCCTACCTCAGCCTTGTCAGCAGCTACTGGAAATAAGGATGCGTAGAGTGGTGCAGAGGATTTAACAGCCTTGGAAATTCGCTTTTTATTTGATAAAACCTTCCGAAAGGCAGTAGTCATTGCCTCTACAGAATCTGAATCCTCCCCAGAACTTACATCTCTATCTGACTCAGTGGATGAATCTTTACTATCATCTGGGGGTTTGAGCGGAGGCCGAGATGAAGCCCCCCTTTCACCTTTATCTTCCTTCTCCTCACTCATAGGCACATCTTCATATAGGGGATCTTCCTTTTTAAGAGAACATGAGACGGCCTCACTATCAACAGCCATTAATTTTAAAGCCTGTGTTATAGCGCTACATAGAGTCCACAGCCTTAAAGGAATCACATTTCCTTTTTGATGCTGCCTTCTTAACTCTTTCTGCACCACTTTCCATTCCTTCAAATTCAGCTGTACTTCTGTTTGATATTGAAACCAATAACAATGCTGCTCTATAAGACAGAACAACTCACTCAAGCGGCGAGTAGACGTTTTAATTTCTATAGAATGCAGGAGCCCCTTAACCAGCTCCATATATTGTGACTTTAAAGACGGGGAATTCCCCATAGTTTTTTCTTTTTCTTTTTTCTTTTTTTCTGTTCTTTTTCTCTTATTTTTCTTATTTTCTCGAAAGTCCCCCTTTCAGCGTTTTGCTCCGGGGTGCTCTCCCTTTCGGATTTTTATTTTTCTCTTTTTCTCGAAAGTCCCCCTATCAGCCTTTTGCTCCGGGGTGCTCTCCCTTTCGGATTTTTATTTTTCTCTTTTTCTCGAAAGTCCCCCTATCAGCCTTTTGCTCCGGGGTGCTCTCCCTTTCGGATTTTTATTTTTCTCTTTTTCTCGAAAGTCCCCCTATCAGCCTTTTGCTCCGGGGTGTTTACCCTTTCGGATTTTTATTTTTCTCTTTTTCTCGAAAGTCCCCCTATCAGCCTTTTGCTCCGGGGTGTTTACCCTTTCGGATTTTTATTTTTCTCTTTTTCTCGAAAGTCCCCCTATCAACCTTTTGCTCCGGGGTGTTTACCCTTTCGGATTTTTATTTTTCTCTTTTTCTCTATTTCCCGAAAGTCCCCCTTTTAGCCTTTTGCCCCGGGGTGCTTACCCTTTCGGTTCCGTCGAGCCCCACATTGGGCGCCAGATGTCGGCGACGGAATGACACACCAACACTGCAGAGTGGTTTAAATCTTTATATTTTAACCCTTGCTTCTTACAGCTGCTTAATTTTTATATCCCTTGCACAACAACCTACAGGGCAAGCTGCCAAGCACTACGATTCAGAGACTATACAGTGCGCAGGCGCAGGGCGAGATAACCTTTACCTTGGCTTATTTACTGCAGCTAAGACTTTGTTTGGGGGAACTTCCTTATCAACTTAGAATCCGTTTTGTCCCAAGGTCTGTTCCTTTTGAGGAATCAGAGAAACATCCTTGTGTGCAAGCAATGTTCTTTTCCCATGGGAACAAACAGGATTTTTAGCTGAACATCTCGTTTGCAAGAATGCTCAGCCCTGGTTGAGAGTCTCGTTTGCAAGCACTTCTCAACCTTCCTTAAACCTAGTTCCCTACACTGGGCAGAACATCTCGTTTGCAAGAATGTCCAGCCCTGGTTGAGAGTCTCGTTTGCAAGCACTTCTCAACCTTCCTTAAATCTAGTTCCCTACAGGTGCCCTTACAGGCTTTCCAAAGTCATGATTGGTTCTTCTGGTCTGAGAGAGCTCGGCTGCACAGGGTAGGGGCAGGGGTGACTGCCAAAGCCCTCAGCTGTCTGAGGGTGTGCATAGCGGTAATGTCCAACAGTAATGGCGGCACACACAGCTCTTCGGATAGTGCGCAGAATGTATGTTTGTGCTTGGCTAAGCTTCTCCAGCAAACTTGAGCTCTTCCAGTGGTGGAGAGACCCTGAGAGGGCTCAAGAACAAGACTCACTCACTGCATGGCCCTTCCTAAAGAGCCAAGGGAATGCTGCTTCCTGACCTGCCCCTAAAGCAGCAGGCTGAGAAAGGAAGTGGGAGTCGGGAGTCCCTCCCAAGCTGGGGAACAGAGACGTGCAGCTGTCTGCTCAAGGGCTCATACCTCTGAGTGCTCGGTCTTACATGCTTGTCTGACTGGAGCAGAATAAGGCCCTTTGCCTAAGTCTCTGTGTCTTCAAGTAAAACCATGTTTAAAACCTCCATGGGCAAGAGGGACCTCATGCTCAGGGGAAAATGGTTTAAGGCTGTCCACTGGAGACGTCAAAGCCAAGCAGAGAGCCTCTGCTTCCACCCAACACTTTCCCTTTTCCTCATCAACTAAAACAGGATGGCACAAAGTCAGACCCCAGGAGGAGAAGCAGAGGTGACCCACGTACTGTCTTTCAGAGACTGGAATCTCCCAGCAGTCTGAAAGCCAGATGCTTTGCTGACTCCCAAGGTCAGCTCAGGAGAGGGATAGCTTCCCATCCCAGCACTTAAGGAAGCAACTCTTAATGACTTAAGGTTTTCCAATCGCATTTGCGTTTCATTTCTCACCAGAAATAAGTTTACTGGTACAACTTTCTGTCCCTAGGAGGATCACTATGGGTCTGGTAAGCTACCATCTTTTTGGTCTAAAGAAACAAATGGGTTTTAGGTAAGGTATCAAGAGACTTCAGCAAAGGTCGGTTAAAGCATAGAGAGCCACGGAGACCAGAAATGAATCCAGGTGTACCGGGGAGGAAGAGAGCCGTTCCCACCAGGACTCATGGTGGGTGAAACCGAGGAACGCCGCTCAGGGGGGGTGGGCAGGCTACAGGAGGAAGGGTGAGACTGTTTAGGTTTGCAGAGGAAGGGAGGAAGATATGGTCAAAATTCTGGAAAGTCCTCTCCACCAGTTACCATCGTCACCCCAAGATCACCACAACAGGGACTGGCCTGTGCGATCTGTACCAGTTTCCACTGGCCTGGGGCTCGGCCAGTGCACAGTGTACCTCTGAAGCAAGACAGGCATGCCCAGAGATGACACAGCATCCTTGCTCGCCCTGGTCTTGGGAACACTGCGCATGTTCTGGTTAGCTTGCCCGTCTGCAAGCCGGCCAACCGTGGGCCCAGACACCTGGAGCTCTGTCCCTGTAAGGCACTGCAGAAGCTGGCACGGGCCCTCAGGATCGGAAGACGTGCATGGCTCGGATCACGTACTGCCGGCAGATGGGGCACTCGTTCATGCGCTTGCCGCACTTGGTGCAGGTGACCATGTGGCCACACTCCAGCAGAACGCAGTCAATGGGCGAGTCCATGCAGATCTGACACAGGTTCTCCTCCAGGCTGGACGGCACTGCTCCCCCGTTTTGGTCTTCAGCGCTGCACACCAGGTGCTGGGCGCCTCCTCTGTGCGGGGCGCGGCCTGAGACGCTCGCTGCCCACAGGGAATGAGGGGAAGCCCTCCGTCGCTGAAAAGTCTGCGCATTCAAGATCTTATCATGTGGGCAGCCTGCTGCAACTGGTTTTGCCTGGATGGACAGCCTGAGGAGGCCCCACCGCCCCAGGGAGCCAGGACACAGGCCTATTCCAACCCTGGGTACAGCTCCTTCCCGTCTCCCACGGGCTCAGAACCAAGCTGCAAGGCCTGTGGGGCCCACTTCGCAAGCATGGCCAGGAAGCAGACCTGCTTGGACTGTAAGAAGAACTTCTGCACGAACTGTTCGAGCCAGGTGGGCGCCGGGCCCCGCCTCTGCCTTCTCTGCCAGCGCTTCCGCGCCACGGCCTTCCGGCGCGAGGAGCTCATGAAGATGAAGGTGAAGGACCTGAGGGACTATCTCAGCCTCCACGACATTTCTACCGACATGTGCCGGGAGAAGGAGGAGCTGGTGTCCCTGGTGCTCGGCCAGCAGCCCGTCATCTCCCAGGAGGGCAGGACTCAGGTGCCCCCCTTGGGCCCCGACTTCCCCGAGCAGCAGGCCTTCCTCACCCGGCCCCACACCAGCGCCGTGCCACCTACCTCACCCGGCCTCCCATCCGCACCCCCCGGCCAGGCGCAAGGCCGGCAGCAGGCCAATGGCCATGTGTCTCAGGACCAAGAGGAGCCCGTCTACCTGGAGCGCACGGCCAGAGCCCATGCTGAGGACGAGACCCAGTCCGTCGACTCAGAGGACAGCTTTGTCCCAGGCCGGAGGGCCTCTCTGTCTGACCTGACCGACCTGGAGGACATCGAAGGTCTCACCGTGCGACAGCTCAAGGAGATCCTGGCTCGCAACTTCGTCAACTACAAGGGCTGCTGTGAGAAGTGGGAACTGATGGAGAGGGTGACGCGGCTGTACAAGGACCAGAAGGGACTCCAGCACCTGATGTTTCTGCTTTTGAATATACGATCTAGGTTGGTCATAACTTTCCTTCCAAGGAGTAAGCGTATTTTAATTTCATGGCTGCAGTCACCATCTGCAGTGATTTTGGAGCCCCCCAGAAATAAAGTCAGCCACTGTTTCCCCATCTATTTTCCATGAAGTGATGGGACTAGATGCCATGATCTTCGTTTTCTGAATGTTGAACTTTAAGCCAACTTTTCCGCTCTCCTCTTTCACTTTCATCAAGAGGCTTTTTAGCTCCTCTTCACTTTCTGCCATAAGGGTGGTGTCATCTGCATATCTGAGGTTATTGATATTTCTCCTGGCAATCTTGATTCCAGCTTGTGTTTCTTCCAGTCCACCGTTTCTCATGATGTACTCTGCATATAAGTTAAATAAGCAGGGTGACAATATACAAACTCTATGTACTCCTTTTCCTATTTGGAACCAGTCTGTTGTTCCATGTCCAGTTCTAACTGTTGCTTCCTGACCTGCATACAGATTTCTCAAGAGGCAGGTCAGGTGTTCTGCTATTCCCATCTCTTTCAGAATTTTCCACAGTTTATTGTGATCCACACAGTCCAAGGCTTTGGTGTAGTCAATAAAGCAGAAATAGATGTTTTTCTGGAACTCTCTTGCTTGTTCCATGATCCAGCAGATGTTGGCAATTTGATCTCTGGTTCCTCTGCCTTTTCTAAAATCAGCTTGAACATCAGGGAGTTCATGGTTCACGTATTGCTGAAGCCTGGATTGGAGAATTTTGATCTTTACTAGCGTGTGAGATGAGTGCAATTGTGCGGTAGTTTGAGCATACTTTGGCATTGCCTTTCTTTGGGATTGGAATGAAAACTGACCTTTGCCAGTCCTGTGGCCACCGCTGAGTTTTCCAAATTTGCTGGCATATTGAGTGCAGCACTTTCACAGCATCATCTTTCAGGATTTGAAACAGCTCAACTGGAATTCCATCACCTCCACTAGCTTTGTTCGTAGTGATGCTTTCTAAGGCCCACTTGACTTCACATTCCAAGATGTCTGGCTCTAGATTAGTGATCACATCATCATGATTATCTGGATCGTGAAGATCTTTTTTGTGCAGTTCTTCCATGTATTCTTGCCACCTCTTCTTAATATCTTCTGCTTCTGTTAGGTCCATACCATTTCTGTTCTTTATCGAGCCCATCTTTGCATGAAATGTTCCCTTGGTATCTCTAATTTTCTTGAAGAGATCTCTAGTCTTTCCCATTCTGTTCTTTTCCTCTATTTCTTTGCATTGATAACTGAAGAAGGCTTTCTTATCTCTTCTTGGTCTTCTTTGGAACTCTGCATTCAGATGCTTATATCTTTCCTTTTCACCTTTGCTTTTCACCTCTCTTCTTCTCACAGCTCTTTGTAAGGCCTCCCCAGACAGCCATTTTGCTTTTTCGCATTTCTTTTCCATGGGGATGGTCTTGATCCCTGTCTCCTGTACAATGTCACGAACCTCATTCCATAGTTCATCATGCACTCTATCAGATCTAGGCCCTTAAATCTATTTCTCACTTCCACCGTAGAATCATAAGGGATTTGATTTAGGTCATATCTGAATGTTCTAGCGGTTTTCCCTACTTTCTTCAATTTAAGTCTGAATTTGGCAATAAGGCGTTCATAATCTGAGCCACAGTCAGCTCCTGGTCTTGTTTTTGTTGACTGTATAGAGCTTCTCCATCTTTGGCTGCAAAGAATATAATCAATCTGATTTCGGTGTTGACCATTTGGTGATGTCCATGTGTAGAGTCTTCTCTTGTGTTGTTGGAAGAAGGTGTTTACTATGACCAGTGCATTTTCTTGGCAAAACTCCATTAGTCTTTGCCCTGCTTCATTCTGCATTCCAAGGCCAAATTTGCCTGTTACTCCAGGTGTTTCTTCACTTCCTACTTTTGCATTCCAGTCCCCTATAATGAAAAGGACATCTTTTAGGGGTGTTAGTTCTAAAAGGTCTTGTAGGTCTTCATACAACCGTTCAACTTCAGCTTCTTCAGTGTTACTGGTTGGGGCATAGACTTGGATAACTGTGATATTGAATGGCTTGCCTTGGAAATGAACAGAGATCATTCTGTAGTTTTTGAGACTGTATCCAAGTACTGCATTTCAGCCTCTTTTGTTGACCATGATGGCTACTCCATTTCTTCTGAGGGATTCCTGCCCACAGTAGTAGATATAATGGTCATCTGAGTTAAATTCACCCATTCCAGTCCATTTTAGTTCACTGATTCCTAGAATGTCGATGGTCACCCTTGCCATCTCTTGTTTGACCACTTCCAATTTGCCTTGATTCATGGGCCTGACATTCCAGGTTCCTATGCAATATTGCTCTTTACAGCATCGGATCGGATCTTGCTTCTATCACTAGTCACATCCACAACTGGGTATTGTTTTTGCTTTGGCTTCATCCCTTCATTCTTTCTGGAGTTATTTCTCCACTGATCTTCAGTAGCATATTGGGCACCTAATGACCTGGAGAGTTCCCCTTTTGGTATCCTATCATTTTGCCTTTTCATACTGTTCATGGGGTTCTCAAGGCAAGAATACTGAAGTGGCTTGCCATTCCCTTCTCCAGTGGACCAAGCTCTGTCAGACCTCTCCACCATGACCCACCCATCTTGGTTTGCCCCGCAGGCATGGCTTGGTTTCATTGAGTTAGACAAGGCTGTGGTCCTAGTGTGATTAGATTGACTAGTTTTCTGTGAGTATGGTTTCAGTGTGTCTGCCCTCTGATGCCCTCTTGCAACACCTACCATCTTACTTTGGTTTCCCTTACCTTGGGCATAGGGTATCTCTTCACAGCTGCTCCAGCAAAGCACAGCCACCGCTCCTTACCTTGGAGGAAGGGTATCTCCTTACCTCCGCTGTTCCTGACCTTCAACATGGATTAGCTCCTCTAGGCCCTCCTGCACCTATACAGCCACCGCTCCTCGGGATGCTCCTCCTGACCACTGGCCCTGGCCTCGGGCGTGGGTGGCTCCTCCCAGCTGCCGCCCCTGGCCTCGGGCTTGGGGTGGCTCCTCAGGGTCACTGCCCCTGGCCTCGGGTGTGAGATGGCTTCTCCCACCTGCCACTGACCTCGGACGCGGGTTGTCTCTTCCCGGCCACCGCCCCTGACCTCGGATGCGGGGTAGCTCCTCCCAGCCACCCCTGACCTTGGATGCGGGGTAGCTCCTCCCAGCCGCCAGTGACCTCGGACACGGGGTAGCTCCTCTCGGCTGCCGCTCCTGACCTCAGACCAGGGTAGCTCCTCTCGGCCGCTCCTGCGCCATGCAGCCTGGCACTCTAGGCCGCTGCCCCTGACCTCGGACCTGGGTTAGCTCCTCTTGGCTTCATCTCAAGGGCTGACCTTGCTGAAGTAAATCTCACAACTAAGGTCCAATGATTGAAGGCAGAAGGAGAAGGCAGTGATAGAGGATGAGATAATGGATGGCATCACTGACCTAATGAACATGAGTCTGACCAAACTCCAAGAAATAGTGAAGGATAGGGAAGCCTGGAATGCTGCAGTCCACAGAGTTGTAAAGAGTTGGACATGACTGAGTGACTGAACAACAAAGGGCCCAGTGATTTTATTTTAAATTGATTATTTCAGCACCAGTTAATCCCTGATGATTGCCTGATGAACTGACTTCTCTATGACCTGATGTGTCTATATTATACCTTCTCCTTTTTCTTGAAATTTCCAATTGTGTGTATTTTCCCAGTTACATGTACATTTTCCCAGTTACAATAATAAATAAATAAATAAATAAATAAAAAGAAAATTAAAGCACTAGATGGACTTAGCCACATATTCTTAACATCACATGCAAAACAACTGCGTTTTCCTTACTTAATTTTTCCACCTTCTCTCTTGTTACAGTAGAATATTTTCATGTTCTTACAAATTACAAATATTTCCTCTTAAGCTAGGTCTCACCCACTCTTATTCTCTCAAAGACCTCCTCCCTCAGTTATTCTCTTTATCCTCACACATACCCAAATTCTTGTAAATGTGTCATCATACTCTGCTAAATCTCATCCTGGAAAACAACACAGAACATTTTTATCCCACATATCTCCTATTACTCACACATTAATTTGACTTCCACTCCAGAACACAAATTTTGAAATAAACTTTCTCTATTAGCTGTCTCTACTTCTTTACATACAGCCATTGGTTCAAAAACAACAAACTGGACTTTTATTTCCCTGCTTATCACTGAAATTTCTTCTTTCAGGTACCCCAAAATTTCCATGGTGCTAAGTATATATATTTATTTATAACTTATATATGTATTGAGATTTTCTGCAGCTTTTAATGTTGGCGGCTACTCCATTCATTTGAAAGGCTTTCTTTATCTCTAGCAGACTTTCCTGGTGGCTCAGATAGTAAAGCATCTGCCTACAATGAGGGATACCTGGGTTCAATCCCTGGGTTGGGAAGATCTCCTGGAGAAGGAAATGGCAACCCACTCCAGTATTCTTGCCTGGAAAATCCCATGGACAGAGAAGCTTTGTGGGCTACAGTCCATGGGGTCACAGAGTCGGGTCACAGAGCAACTTCACTTTCTTTCTTTCTTTATCTAGCACCATACCCTTCTTACATTCATTCTCTTACAATATCTTTTCACTATGATTCCATTAGGCCTTTCTTCAATTCTTATTTCTGTATATTGACGCTTTCCAAGGGTTTATCCTAGAAACAGTTCTTTTTGCTTTGTCCAAAATCTTTTCCTGTGAGATTATTAAAAGTGCCATCACTTGAAATAGTGTTAAAAACTGGTATTTCATTCAACTCTTCCTTTGATATATATTTCTGCTTGGAACTTTGGAGAAACCCCCAAAAGTAATATATCAAAAACAATGTTCCTGATTCCTACAGTTGAAAATGGCACCACCAACCCTTCTGACTCAGTTTATAGATTCCATTCCTTCTTTTCTTACTTCTACTTTTTACAAAACTCTCTTCCTTCTATTCCCAGTATGTATTTTGATTCTGACCTTAATTATTGATTTCCACTGACCAACTATAGCCCAGGTCACCATTATCTATAATTCCTCCCAGATTATCATCTTTCCAAATTATTTCATGCTTTTTCAATAGGTTATTCACAGAATAATAAGAGTAATCTATTAAAACAAAAAAACAGCAAAACAAAAGAAAATCACAATATATAGCTTCACCATTAAACATGTCACAGCTTATCATGAGTCCTAACACCTTGCTGGCCTGATGTGGTTCTGCCTTGCTCTTCAAGCTCATGTAATATTGATACCATGTCTCTCTTTATTGCTACACTGACACCAAGATATTCTCTTTTCTTTGAACATGCCAAGACCTATTGGAATTTAGGGCATTTGTGTATTGTTTGCTCTAAGGCTTCCTTCAGTTCCTCCCAAAGTTGTTTCATTTTTCTCCTTGTAGTCTGTGTCATTTATTCTGCTTTCACCTTCAAATCATATAAACTTTATTCCAACTGGTTTATAAAATAAGGAAATTTATTAGCCCATGTATTGGAAATCCAGATGGTATGCTGACTTCAGGTTATTTTATTGTGATGCATAGTTTTAGTTCTCTGTGACTCTTTGAGGGTTACTTCTGTGGAGGTGACTTTAATTTCAGTGTTTACAAATGGCTACATCATTTCCTGGCTTCAGAGTCACATTCCATAGTATCATATATAGGAAAGTGATTCTTTTCTACTGCTTCTATGTTAAGATCTAGGATTTTTTTTTTAAATAACCTCTGAAAAGAAAATGTATTCTTTAGAACTAGAATTCACAATCTTTCCTGAGCCAATGATTACAGAACAGGAAATATCAGGAGCTATTTTAATTAGTCCTGTGTCATCTGCCTCATTCCTAGGTGCTATTAGTGTCTCTTTATACATATGAGTTGTGGTTATGCAAACACAAATCAGAGTAGTTTCTAAATGAAAGAGAGATGGTAACTACCATATCCTCTGCAAGGACTTGGTTCAAGATTCCTATTTTCAAAGATACCATCTGTGATCATTCTAGTTGAAACATCTTCCACTAGCTTCCTCACTACTAAAGGTGCAAGAAGGTAAAGTCTTGCTAACTTTTGTAATTGCTTTAGTGCCTTGCACATATTAGATGCTATGTAAGTTCTTTATTTCTGCTCTAACAAATTATCAGTGACTGAAACCATGAAATTAAAAGACACTTGCTCCTTGGAAGGAAAGTTATGACAAACCTAGACAGCATATTAAAAAGCAGAGACATTGCTTTGCTGACAAACGTCCATACAGTCAAAGCTATGATTTTTCCAGTAGTCATGTACAAAAATGAGTGTTGGACCATCAAGAAGGCAGAGTGCTAAAGAATTGATGCTTTTGAACTGTGGTGCTGGAGAAAATTCTTGAAAGTCCCATGGACAACAAGGAAATCAAACCAGTCAATCCTAAAAGGAAATCAAATCAACTCTAAATATTCATTAGAAGGATGATGTTAAAGCTGAAGCTCTAATACTTTGGCCACCTGATGCAAAGAACTGACTCATTGGAAAAGACCCTGATGCTGGGAAAGATTAAAGTTAAAATGAGAGGATGAGATGTTTGGACAGCATCACTGACTCAACAGATATGAGTGTGAGCACACTCTGGAAGATAGTGAAGGACAGGGAAGACTCGGGCACTGCAGTCCATGGGATCACAAAGAATCAGACATGACTTAGCAACTGAATAGCAACAAAAATTGTCACAAACTTAGAGAATTTCATTGATACAAATTTATTATCTTACAGTTCTGGAGGGCAAAATCCAAACTATTTCACTGAGCTAAAACTAAGGCATTGGCATGACTACAGTCCTTTCTGGAGAGTTTAGAGGAAAATTCCTTTTCTTGTCTTTTCCAGCTTCTAGAATCTGTCCACATTCATTTAATGGCAATTGAGTCTTTCTCACAATGCTGTATCTATGGTTCTGATTCTACCTCCTCCCTCTTCCACATTTAAAGGAGCCTTGAGAGTAAACAGGACCCACTCAGAATATTCAGGATAATCATCTTATCTTAAGGTCAGCAATCTTAATTCATCTGCAAATTTAGGGCTTCCTTCATGGCTCAAATGGTAAAGAATCTGCCTGCAGTGCAGGCCAAGGTTTGATCCAAGGAATGGAAAGATCTGCTGGAGAAGAAAATGGCCACCCACTACGGTATTCTTGCCTAGAGAATCCCATGGACAGAGGAGCCTGGTGGGCTACAGTCCATGGGGTTGCAAAAAGTTGGATACGACTGAACAGCTAACACTTTCAGGTGATGCAGCATACTCACATTTTTAAGAGAATAGAATGTAGACATCTTTGGAGGGCAATAACAGAGATCAGCCCTGGGATTTCTTTGGAGGGAATCAGGCTGAAGCTGAAACTCCAGTACTTTGGCCACCTCATGGGAAGAGTTGACTCATTGGAAAAGACTCTGATGCTGGGAGGGATTGGGGGCAGCAGGAGAAGGGGACAACAGAGCATGAGATGGCTGGATGGCATCACTGACTCGATGGATGTGAGTCTGAGTGAAATCCGGGAGTTGGTGATGGACAGGGAGGCCTGGTGTGCTGTAATTCATGGGGTCGCAAAGAGTTGGACACGACTGAGCGACTGAACTGAACTGAACTGAACTGAATCTACTTCTCACAGATGCCAAATTAACATTTAAGCAATTTAAATAAATAAACAAAATTTTAGAAATAATACTACAGTATAAAATTTGTGGTTTAAAGTAAATTAAAATCTAACAAAATATACTAGAGAATTGTTGTTGTTTAGTTGCTTAGTCATGTCTGATTCTTTCCGACCCCATGGACTGCAACACACCAGGGTTCCCTGTCCTTCACCATCTCCCAGAGCTGACTTAAACTCATGTCCATTGAGTTAGTGATGCCATCCAACCATCCCATCCTCTGTCATCCCCTTCTCCTCAAGCATTCAATTTTTCCCAGCATCAAGATCTTTTCTAATGAATCACTTCTTCTCATCAGGTGGCCAAAGTATTGTACCTTCAGCATCATTCTCCCAATGAATATTCAGAATATATTTCCTTTAGATTGACTGGTTTGATTTCCTTGCAGTCCAAGGGACTCTCAAGAGTTTCTTCCAACACCACAGTACAAAAGCATCAATTAGTTTGCACTCAGCCTTCTATAAGGTCCAACTCTCACATCCTTACATGACTACTGGAAAACCATAGTTTTGACTAGATGGACCTTTATTGGCAAGCTAATATCTCTGCTTTTTAATACACTGTCTATTTTGGTCATAACTTTTCTTCGAAGGAGCAAATGTCTTTTAATTTCATGGTTGCAGTCATCATCTGTAGTGATTTTGGACCCCCAAGAAAATAATGTCAGCCACTGTTTCCATTGTTTCCCCATCTATTTGCCATGAAGTAATGGGATTGGATAGATGATCTTCGTTTTTTTGAATGTTGAGTTTTAAGGCAAGTTTTTTACTCTCCTCTTTTACTTTCATCAAGAGGCTCTAGTTCTTCTTCACTTTCTGCCATAAGGGTGGTATCATCTGCATATCTGAGGTTATTGATATCTCTACTGGAAAACTTGATTCCAGCTTGTGCTTCATTCAGCCTGGCATTTTGCATGATGTATTCTGCATATAAGTTAAATAAGCAGAGTGACATTATACAGCCTTGATGCAATCCTTTCCCTATTTGGAACCAATCCATTGTTCCATGTCCTGTTCTAATTGCTGATTCTTGACCTGCATACAGATTTCTCAGGAGACAGGTCAGGTGGTCTGATATTCCCATCTCCTGAAGAATTTTCCACAGTTTATTGTGGTTACACAGTCAAAAGCTTTAGTGTAGTCAATGAAGCAGAAATAGACGGTGTTCTGGAATTCTCTTGCTTTTTCTATGATTAAACGGATGTTGGCAATTTGATCTCTGGTTCCTCTGCCTTTTCTAAATCCAGCTTGAACATCTGGAAGCTCTCAGTTCATGTACTATTGAAGCCTTGCTTGGAGAATTTTGAACATTATTTTGCTAGTGTGTGAAATGAGTGCTAGTATGAAGTAGTTTGAACATTCTTTGGCATTGCTTTTCTTTGTAATTGGAATGAAAACTGACATTTTCTCATCCTGTGGCCAATGCTGAGTTTTCCAAATTTTCTGGCATATTGAGTGCAGCACTTTCACAGTATCATCTTTTAGCATTTGAAATAGCTCAATGGAATTCCATCACCTCCACTAGTTTTGCTTGTAATGATGCTTCCTAAAGCCCACTTGACTTCACACTCCAGGATGTCTGGCTCTAGATGAGTGATCACACCATTGTAGTTATCTAGGTCATTAAGATCTTCTTTGTGTAGTTCCTCTGTATATCCTTCCCATCTCTTCTCAATATCTTCTGCTTCTGTTAGGTCTATACCATTTCTGTCCTTCACTGAGCCCATCTTTGCATGAAATATTCCCTTGCTATCTTTAATTTTCTTGAAGAGATCTCTAGTCTTTCCGATTCTATTGTTTTCCTCTATTTCTCTGTGTTGATCTCTTAGGAAGGTTTTCTTATCTCTCCTTGCTATTCTTTGGAACTCTGCGTTGAAATGGGTATATCTTTCTTTTGCTTCCCTTCTTTTCTCAGCTATTTGCAAGGCCTCCTCGAACAACCATTTTGCCTTTTTGCATTTCTTTTTCTTCTGGATGGTTTTGATCACTGCCTCCCGTACAATGTTGCAAACCTCTCTCCGCAGTTCTTCAGGTACTCTCTCAGATCTAATCCCTTGGATCTATTTGTATCTTATACTGTATAATCATAAGGGATTTGATTTAGGTCATACCTGAATGGCCTAGTGGTTTTCCCTAGGAAAAATGCTATAGATGACTAGTGAATTGTTGACAATAAAATTTATTTCTTAAAAAAATATATTGAAAAGGCAACATCACTTATACAAAATAATAGTTATAGTGCAGACCAATGCAGATTGAAATCATAAAGTGCTATTTATAATGATCATTTAAAAAGTGAAGAGACAGGAGCTGAGTAAGAGAAGGAGGAGGTAGAATGAAGAAAAAAAGAAGAAAAAAAGAAGAGAAGGAAAAGAAGTCACAGAAGCAGCAGTGGTGCAAAGAAGAGTAAATGACAGCATGAATTCTAGAGAAAAACATAAGGCAAAATCCAAAGATAGCTTTGATATATGTTTATTTTATATTAAACTGTTGATTGCAGAATATGATGGGAAATAGAGGAGAAGTGACGAGGAAACTGTATCTTCTTTTAACACTTTTGGGTTAAAAGCTAGGGATTATAGACAATATCAAATCAAGTTAATGATTAAGATACTGTGGAAAACTTCAGCATCAGAATTTATGAAGCAGACTTGTTCATGGACTTTATATAATGGAATTATGAAGACAAAGGCCAGAACAAGTTGGAGAAAGAATCATCAGTTCAGTTTAGTCATTCAGTCGTATCTGACTCTTTGCTGCCCCATGGACTGCAGCACTTTAGGTATCCCTGTCCATCACCAGCTTCTTGAGTCTATACAACCTCATGTACATTGAGTTTATGATGCCATTCAACCATCTCATCCTCTGTCATCCCCTTCTCTGCCTGCTCTCAGTCTTTCCCAGCATCAGGATCTTTTACACTGAGTCAGTTCTTTATATCAGGTGGTCAAAGTATTGAAGTTTCAGCTTCAACATCAGTCCTTCCAATGAACACCCAGGACTGATCTCCTTTAGGATAGACTGGTTGGATCTCTTTGCAGTCCAAGGGACTCTCAAGAGTCTTCTCCAACACCACAGTTCAAAAGCACCAATTCTTCAGCTCTCAGCCTTCTTTATAGTCCAACTCTCATATCGATACATAACTACTGGAAAAACCATATCCTTGACTAGACAGAACTTTGTTGACAAAGTAATGTCTCTGTTATTTAATATGCTGTCGTTTGGTCCTAACTTTCCTTCCAAGGAGTAAGTGTCTTTTAATTTCATGGCTGCAGTCATCATCTGCAGTGATTTTGGAGTCCCCAAATATAAAGTCAGCCACAGTTTCCCCATCTATTTGCCATGAAGTGATGGGACTGTATGCCATGATCTAAGTTTTCTGAATGTTGAGCTTTAAGCCAACATTTTCCCTCTCCTCTTTCACTTTCACCAACAGGCTCTTTAATTCTTCTTCACTTTCTGCCATAAGGGTGGTGTCATTTACATATCTGAGGTTATTGATATTTCTTCCAGCAATCTTGATTCCAGCTTGTGCTTCTTCCAGCCCAGTGTTTCTCATGATGTACTCTGCATAGAAGTTAAATAAGCAGGGTGACAATATACAGCCTTGACGTACTCCTTTTCCTATTTGGAACCAGTCTGTTTATCCACATCCAATTCTAACTGTTGCTTCTTGAACTGCATACAGGTTTCTCAAGAGGCAGGTCAGGTGGTCTGGTATTCCCATCTCTTTCAGAACTTTTCACAGTGTATTGTGATCCACACAGTCAAAGTCTTTGGCATAGTCAATTAAGCAGAAATAGATGGTTTTCTGGAACTCTCTTGCTTTTTTGATGATCCAGCAGATGTTGGTAATTTGATCTCTGGTTCCTCTGCCTTTTCTAAAACCAGCTTGAACATCTGGAAGGTCATGGTTCACATAATGCTGAAGCCTGGCTTGGAGTATTTTGAGCATTACTTTGCTAGCCTGTGAGATGAGTGCAATTGTGCAGTAGTTTGAGCATTCTTTGGCGTTGCCTTTCTTTGGGATTGGAATGAAAACCGACCTTTTCCAGTCCTGTGGCCACTTCTGAGATTTCCAAATTTGCTGGCATATTGAGAACAGCATTTTCACAGCATCATCTTTCAGGATTTGAAATAGCTCCATTGGAATTCCATCACCTCCACTAGCTTTGTTTGTAATGATACTTCCTAAGGCCCACTTGACTTCACATTCCAGGATATCTGGCTCTAGGTGAGTGATCACACCATTGTGATTATGTGGGTCATGATGATCTTTTTTGGTATAGTTCTTCTTTGGATTCTTGCTACCTCTTCTTAATATCTTCTACTTCTGTTAGTTCCATACCATTTAACTGGCTAGATCTGATAGACAGAGTGCCTGATAAACTATAGATTGAGGTTCATGACATTGTACAGGAGACAGGGAGCAAGACCATCCCCAAGGAAAAGAAATGCAAAAAATAAAATGGCTGTATGAGGATGCCTTACAAATAGCTGTGAAAAGAAAAGAAGCAAAACACAAAAGAGAAAAGGAAAGACATAACCATTTGAAAGAATCATACTATGTTCTAATAAAAATTACTCTCAGAGAGAGGAAGCTAAACAATTCAGCAATCTTTGGACTCCCGAATCACAAAGAAAACGGATATGAAGTAGATGAGTTAGGAGATTACCATTATTTAGGACAATAATTTGGTGGAATACATCAATGGATGTGGAAGATGAGGCCCTGAGTCTATGGACTAAAATAAAAGTGTTATCCCAAAGAGTTAGCTCTGGATGAGGAATTGACACTTAGGTGAGGAATGGAAGAGCACGGAAGTGTTTGTGTGTGTAGAGGGGATATAGATATGACAGTACACAAGAACCAGGTGGAGAACATTGGCAACATTCAGTCCCAGATATGGTTTGATCATGGTATTACAAAGGTGGAGATGACTAATATGTCTGATATTGTTCTGATTCTCTTAACTCTAAACAAGTCTAATGCTCATAACTGTAGTGGCTTGGAGTATAAAGGACTATGGCAGCAAGAGAAGAAGTGAATGATTCTGTGTTCAGCCCTCTATTTCTGATGGCCCACACTGATGAGCATCCTTTTTTCTCTAGGGGATGAATACCCTGAAGGTTCAGTTTCTGATCATCACCAAGGTGAAATTTATCCACCACTGAGCTAAAGAGTTGCAATGAAGCTGCTATTAGGGAATAATGTAGGACATGTGGGCCTGCCTCTTCTTCTCAAATATAAAGGAGGAAGTGAGTTTAGAACAGGGGAAGCTGACATCTGGATTTCAGTGATGTAACCACTTACTTGCAGATGGAAAATGATTTAATTATTCTAGGAATCCCTATCTCTGTAGATACAGTGCAGTTGACAAACAAACAAAAACCTTCTTATGTGATTTAGAATGCTTCCAAATAGAACCTTATTAAACAAGGACCATCCAGTGTGTTATAATCCACATGATTTGAAATTTAAATCGTGTAACTTTGGGGCTGCAAGTAGCAAATCTTATTGAGGGTAATGGAACAGGCACAAATAAAAGAGAATGAGGAGTGAGAGTAATATGAAGAGAGAAATATACTTTAAATTCTGAGATTCAGAAAGCAACCAAAAATGAGAAGGCTTTTGAGTCATGTTCACACATGTGATAATCCATCTGTCAGATAACATTTTTTTAATCACTTGAAATTCAGCATGTTTATGAACCCCAACACCTTCCCCAGTTGCCTCATTTTCAGTAATGCCAAGCAACTCGCCAATGGTATTCACAAGCAGAGGGCATCTGAGGAACATATTTATATTTCAAAGCAGGACACTGAAAATCATGTCATCTCAAATTCTGAGTAATATACATAAATAAGTAGCAACCCTTAAGATAAGGGAAAAAAAACTCTACTGCTGCTGAGTTTTGAAGAGGTAAGTCAGAAAATTTCTCCATCTTAAGACTGATGGGAAAGAAAAGGAAAAAAATTCCAGCATAATTAGGTTACCAAATGCACTAGCAGAAAATATTAGATTAAAATGAAATTTAGGAGAGTAAAACAGTGTTTAAGATAATGAGATAAGAAACTTAAAAATATTACATATTCTTTAAGAAAAAAATAATTTTTAATGCTATACAGAAAGTATCACCTCATCTTCATTAGGAGATACCAGGGTTCAGTACCAAGCTCATGCATACGTATATATTATTGTATATGTCTTAACACATTTATTTATTGTCTTTGTACATTGTCTGGTCAAAGGATATCTTTTGGTATTTTAAAGAACAACTTTTTAAATGAGTAGAATAAGCCAGTTCTGAGGTCTCTTCCTGAAATGAGCAGAATACTATCTTTACAAAGATTATTGCAATTTGCTATCCTTCTTTTTATATATATGATAATAAATGCAAGGTGTGAACAGAAAAAACACCAAAGCATGAAATAGTTTCAATCTCTGTTTTTTCAGTTGGGACAAAATGTTCATTTGGGTTTTTCTGACGTATCTTATGAGAAAGTTGGAACAAACTTTTTGGCCAACCCAATATTCTTCTAAAGAATAAAAATATTGTTTTTTGGAGTTCTTTATTCATTCCAGAGACTACTATGCACCAGGCTTTGTGGTAGTCTGGAATATGGAGGCAAAGAAGAGGGATGCTCAATAATATTGTTTAAAAAATGTTTCCTCATGGAGGTGACAAGATAAATCTTCCTGAAAAATAATGATATACTGGGCAAAAAAAGCATGGTGGTATTTTCAATGGCACTAGGCATCAGTGACTCACAACCAACCAACCACACCCTCCTCTATCCTTTGTGCAGTCCTGCCTACCCTGATCTAAGCTTAACTACTTGGCTTCCAACTATAGCCAATGAGATCTTAGCAATGTAATGTAAGCAGAAGTTACAGTTAATGAAACAGGTCTTTGTAAATGTATAACCTAACCAAATCTAATGTAAGTCCATCTATATCATTTTTCCATAGGAGTTTCACAAGAAAGTCTTCAAATTTAAGATAGACATGAGGTGACACCACCAGGTTTGGTATACTATATAAAGTGTTATCAGCGAGTAGCAAAAAACAAAAAGGAGTATTACATAAAGAAGTAATAAAGATTCTTGTGGAATTGCCTGTATTGTTCACTAATGGAATTGTCATACAAAATTCTAGGACAATAATTTGTGTTTATAGATTGAATCTGAAATGAATAAGTTTAAAACATCAAGCAAACATAAGATCTTTATAATTTAACTTCAATAATTTTATCTTGATATCTGCAGAGGGCTTTTACTTTATTGTTTTATTTAGATATTCAAGTCTATAACAAATTTGTTGACACAAAGATGCAGATCCCTATTGCTTTTTTTCTCTTGTGTTTTGAAAAGAAGATTCATGGTGTATGATTTGACTTTGAATTCTTTGAATGTTAGATGGTAATTGAGGCATGAATTTCTTCATTGCAGGAATCATATTGGAAAGATTATCTGCATTTGTTTTGAATTTTCAGTTCAGATTCTCAAAATTGAGCCAAAACTATAATATAAATGGCTGGTAAACAGTTCTAGTATCTCTGATTATTATCAATACAATGGAAAATTTGAGAAATAACAGAACAAGCCACAAACATTTATCTTTATTCTTTCAAAGCACAATTATTTTGAAGTAATAAATAATCCTATTTAAGCAGCTTTGTATTGGTCAGCTCACTAAATTACTGTTGTCACCTGGAAAAGTACAGATTCAAAGTAAGAAAATCTAGGTTTGAATCCTGGCTCAGCAATTTATTTGTTAAGAATTAAGTTAACTTTAAAATTTTCAATTTCCTTATCTACAATAGAGTGTTATAAAGACAAAATTAGATAAAACAAGTAAAATACTACACATAGACCCTAGACTCTCATAGAGCTGAATTATTATTTTTAATTGAAGTATAGTTGATTGCCAACATCTATTGAATCATAGAAAAAGCAAGAGTTTCAGAAAAATATCTACTTCTTTATTGACTATACCAAAGACTTCGACTGTGTTGATCACAATAAACTGTGGAAAATTTTTCAAGAGATGGGAATACCAGACCACCTGACCTGCCTCTTGAGAAATCTATATGCATCTCAAAAAGCAACAGTCACAACTGGACATAGAACAGACTGGTTCCAAATCAGAAAAGGAGTATGCCAAGGAATATGCCAAGGCTGTATATTGTCACCCTGCTTATTTAACTTATATGCAGAGTACATCATGAGAAACACTGGGCTGGATGAAGTACAAGCTGGAATCAACATTGCCAGGAGAAATATCAAAACTTCAAATATGAGGATGACACCACTGTTACAGCAGAAAGTAAGAAAAAACTAAGCAGCTTCTTGATGGAAGTGCAAGAGGAGAGTGAAAAAGTTGGCTTAAAACTCAACATTCAGGGGAGAATGAAAACATTGGTTTAAAACTCAACATTCAAAAAACTGAGATCATGGAATCCAGTCCCATCACTTCTTGGCAAATAGATGGAGAAACAATGGAAACAGTGACAGTCTTTATTTTGTGGGGCTCCAAAATCACTACAGATAGTGACTGCAGCCATGAAATTAAAAGATGCTTGCTCCTTGGAAGACAAGCTATGACCAACCTAGACAGTATATTAAAAAAATAGAGACATTACTTTGAGGACGAAGGCAGAGGAACCAGAGATCAAAGCTATGATTTTCAAGCTGGTTTTAGAGAAGGCAGAGGAATCAGAGATCAAATTGCCAACATCTGCTGGATCATGGAAAAAGCAAGAGAGTTCCAGAAAAACATCTATTTCTGCTTTATTGACTATGCCAAAGCCTTTGACTGTGTGGGTCACAATCAACGGTGGAAAATTCTGAGAGAGATGGGAATACCAGACCACTTGACCTGCCTCTTGATAAACCTATATGCAGGTCAGGAAGCAATAGTTAGAACTGGACATGGAACAACTGACTGGTTCCAAATAGGAAAAGGAGTACGTCAAGGCTGTATATTGTCACCCGTCTTATTTAACTTATATGCAGAGCACATCATGAGAAAAACTGGGCTGCAAGAAGCACAAGCTGGAATCAAGATTGCCGGGAGAAATATCAATAACCTCAGATATGCAGATGACACCACCCTTATGGAAGAAAGTGAAGAGGAACTAAAAAGTCTCTTGACGAAAGTGAAAGTGCAGAGTGAAAAAGGTGGCTTAAAGCTCAACATTCAGAAAACGAAGATCATGGCATCTGGTCCCATGACTTCATGGCAAATAGATGGGGAAACAGTGGAAATCATGTCAGACTTTATATTTTGGGGCTCCAAACACTGATGAAAGAAATCAAAGAGGACACAAATAGATGGAGAAATATACCATGTTCATGGATCGGAAAAATCAATATAGTGAAAATGAGAATACTACCCAAAGCAATCTACAGATTCAATGCAATCCCTATCAAGCTACCAGCGGTATTTTTCACAGAACTAGAACAAATAATTTCAAGATTTGTATGGAAATACGAAAAACCTCGAATAGCCAAAGAAATCTTGAGAAAGAAGAATGGAACTGGAGGAATCAACTTGCCTAACTTCAGGCTCTACTACAAAGCCACAGTCATCAAGACAGTATGGTACTGGCACAAAGAGAGAAATATACATCAATGGAACAAAATAGAAAGCCCAGAGATAAATCCACACACATATGGACACTTTATCTTTGACAAAGGAGATAAGAATATACAATGGAGTAAAGAAAATCTCTTTAACAAGTGGTGCTGGGAAAACTGGTCAACCACTTGTAAAAGAATGAAAGTAGATCACTTTCTAACACCACACACAAAAATAAACTCAAATGGATTAAAGATCTAAATGTAAGACCAGAAACTATAAAACTCCTAGAGGAGAACATAGGCAAAACACTCTCAGACATAAATCACAGCAGGATCCTCTATGATCCACCTCCCAGAATTCTGGAAATAAAAGCAAAAATAAACAAATGGGATCTAATTAAAATTAAAAGCTTCTGCACAACAAAGGAAACTATAAGCAAGGTGAAAAGACAGTCTTCTGAACGGGAGAAAATAATAGCAAATGAAGCAACTGACAAACAACTAATCTCAAAAATATACAAGCAATTTATGCAGCTCAATTCCAGAAAAATAAACGACCCAATCAAAAAATGGGCCAAAGAACTAAATAGACATTTCTCCAAAGAAGACATACAGATGACTAACAAACACGTGAAAAGATGCTCAACATCACTCATTATTAGAGAAATGCAAATCAAGACCAAAATGTGGTACCACTTCACACCCGTCAGAATGGCTGCGATCCAAAAGTCTGCAAGCAATAAATGCTGAAGAGGGTGTGGAAAAAAGGGAACCCTCTCTTACACTGTTGGTGGGAATGCAAACTAGTACAGCCACTATGGAGAACAGTGTGGAGATTCCTTAAAAAATTGCAAACAGAACTGCCTTATGATCCAGCAATCCCACTTCTGGGCATACACACTGAGGAAACCAGAATAGAAAGGGACACATGTACCCCAATGTTTATCGCAGCACTGTTTATAATAGCCAGGACATGGAAACAACCTAGATGTCCATC